>NC_062215.1:177057720-177357720 GCF_902686445.1 Sciurus carolinensis | reverse complement strand
GAAAGGGTTGTTTTCTTTAAAAATGAAAAATACAACCTCAAGGGGAATTCAGATACACCAAGAAACATCTCAATATAAGAGAACTTTGAAGGAAACGAGGGCTGCGGTGATACAGAGAAAGCGAGGGTTTGGGAGTCCAGAAGAACCAAGTTGAGGCTGGACTCCACCACCACCATCCACCAGCTGAGCCTCTTGGAGTCTCAGTTTCCTGATCCCTAAGAGTCTCCCGCACGGGTTCCCCAGCTTCCCACGAGCCGGGGAGCCAGCTTGCACAGACTCTGCCCAGGTCCTGAGGAGCAGGAATGTCAGCGCCGGTTCCACTGCTCACTAGCGCCAGGCCTTCTAAGAGCAGTAAGTGAGGCGCAAGGGGAAGGTACGGGCGGGAGTTCACGGCAGCGGACTGGGAAGGCCACGCCTGCCAGTCCACCCCCAGGGCCCGTGTGGAGTGAAGGGTTACCAGTTATGCAGAGAACCCAAGTAGATCTCTCCCTAACCGGCCAGAAAAGTCACGGGAGAAGCGTGGGGGAGGGAGGAGCTGGTGACAGAGAGGAAGGGGCCCAGGAGCCATGCGAGGGGAGGAGAGGCCGGAGCGCAGATGGAGGGAGACAGCAGTGCCTCCTCAGGACCTCGCCAGCCGTGGGCTCGAGCTCACAGCTGCACGGGGTTGTCCAACATGGAGGCTCACTTTACCAAAGCCAAGAACAGAGAAGGCCAAGAGGGTGTGCCAGCAAGACAAAGTCACAGTCTTGAGTTATCTGATCAGGGATGGCGACCCATTGCCTCTGCCTTAGTCTCCTGATGGAGGCAATCACTAGAGACAGCCCACCCTCAAGGAGAGGACCATACAGCACTGAACGTCAGGTGGCCGTCCCTGGGGCCATCTTGGAAGCCTGCCTGCCTCCTCACCTTGGACCTTCCATGGATTTCCAGGGCTTTTGTTTCGTCTGCCCTGAGGATCTTTCTTACACAGGCGGGCTGCGTTTAAAAGGCCCCAGCATCACCTCAGCACGACCCCTCGAGGCTACGTCGGTGATGGTTGCCTCTGATTCTAGTCACCCAGCATCCCTGCCGCATTCTGTTCATCTGGGACTAGACCAGGCTGGCACTATGGAGCTATTCTTATTAAACAAGGTTAAAATTATATCATTAAAATTATGCATTATTAACATATGATTAAAATACATACTTTTGCCTTTGAGAGTTAAGTTATCTTCACACTGATTTTCCTTGGCGCACAGTGAACCAGAGGGAAGGCAGTGAGCAGAGGGTAAGAGACCAGGAGAGTGGGGGTTCACCCAGCCACATGGGACGCCTGTCTTAAGGTCCTGGGGAGGAGAAGGTCCTAGAAATTATACGCTGACCTTGCTGATGGCCAAAACAAAGGGACAAACATGGTCAATTGCCAAGTTTCGTGGCCCCTGTGAAGGAACGTGAAACCCGCATTGGCTGCTGGAGAGGCCAGCTGGGAAGAAGAGGCCGGCTGGGCAGGTGGGTGGGAGGGCAGGTGGGAGACCCAGGGATGGCACAGGGCCTTTGCAGTGATGGGCGAAGGCCACACCGGACTGCAGTGGTAAATGTGCATGAAACTCTGCGCACACCCTGAGCACCTGAGAAACCGGGTGAGACCCGAACTGAGTCTGGGATGGTGCTGGTGCCAGTCTCCCCGTGTGGTTCTGCACGATACTGCGGTTGTGCATGACGTCAGTGCTGGGTGGAGGGTTCGGGGAACATCTGTGCACTATCATTTCACCTTCCTGTCAGGCTGTTATTATTTCAAAGTAAGGAATCGGAAGGAAACTGCTCGTCCGACACACTGGGTCTCCCGCGGGACACATCCTCGGCCAGAGGGTGCGGTACCTCCAGCCCCCAACTGGGCGCGGCAGGCTTCCTAACACCCCGAATGCAGGCTGACCCCGCTGGCGGAAGCACACAGCGGGTGATCCCCATGGCCGTGGGAGAGGCCTGAGAGCGCCTCCCGGCCGGGAAAGCTTTGCTCTCATGTTTTCATCCACACCCCTGCTCTTTGCCTCAGCAGCCTGGTCTCGAAGGCCGCAGGTGTGTCTGATGAATTTCATGGGATCTCAACACCAACCACCGAGGTGGTTGCCCTCAGTGAACGTGCCAGTCAAGATGGGCTCCTGAAGACCACCCCCGGTTTCACAGCTTCATCACAGACGGCAAAGACACGCTGGCCTCCCCGCAGGAGGGGCAGCACCAAGCAGCAGCTCCTCAGGTTTGCACCCGAGAGGCAGGTGAGCCCCCAAGACTCGCTGCCCAGACCGGCTGGGCCCCCTCAGTGCTCAGGAGGTCTGGGCTGGGCCCAGGGCAGCATCTGTGGACGCCAATGAGGATGCTGGCCTCAGGGCCACACTTACAGAACCAGGGTCCACAACAGGATGCCACAGATAACGCCATCAGCCTCCTCGTTCTCAGACTGTAACAAAAACCTCCCGTAACTCACGATCAAATATTCAAAAACACAGCATGAAACTGAAGGGAAGCAGAGAGGCAGCAGCACGTAACGTCAGCATAGTGGTCTTCTGCAACCCCAGCCTGAAGGAGTGAGCAGTACAACCGGTTCTGCTAGCACATATAGCCACACCTCCATCAGGACAGGAACCATCCAGATGTCAGAGGCTCTATCCTATGATGCCCTTCATGGGCCTAGCACCGTGCTGTGCTCTTTCCATGTACCAATTCTTCCAATTTTCCTGTGAGTTATATGAATTGTTGTCTCACAAACAAAACAGAGAGGCTAGGTAACTTTCCCAAAGTCACACAGCTGATAAGTAGAGAATACAGGATGCAAATCCAAGCAGGCTGGCCAGGCTGGCCGAGGGCCCAACCTTTAAACTTTAAGTATCTTTGTTCCACTTCAGTTCTTCTTTTGGGAGGAATATATTGTTATTTTCATTTATATCACTACACTAGCAAACGCTAAATAATTAGGAACCTCATTTTGTTTGTTGGAGAAGAGGTTGGCCACTGTTTTTTTTTTTTTTTATTGGTGTTCAAAAATAATTTTCAATAATCTAGAAGTCCCCATTAACAACAGAAGACTCCTGCATTCTTTGAGCCCAGTACAAAGGAAAACATGAGTCTGGTTTGTTACTGTCCTAGCATGAAATGGCATTTGGCATGTTTTTGAAACTGCCTCTTAGCTTGTCTCTCACAGGGACCAAACTGGTCCCAAGGTGTCGCTTTCAAGCAAGAAGCATCCAGTCTCTTTATGGGAAAGACACCCTTACGGTGCAGAAGGAGGGCTCAGGGAGGGTGTTCCAAAGGCCCAGCACCAAGCCCCAGCCTTCTCCTGTCTTCGCTCCCTTCAGTCATGCATGGTGACGGTGAGCGTGACGCTTCAGAGCTTCAAATGCAAATGACACCGTCTGGAGCAGTCCTCCCCATCCTGAGAAGGGCACCATGGCGGTGCCTGTCACAGGGACCCACAGGGAGGACGTGCCCCCAGGCCTCCTCCTCCGTCCCCGACCCGAGAAGGACCGGGGTCTGCGCTGCCGGGCGTTCTCCTGGCCTTCCTCTTACCTGTCAGTCAAAATCTTGATGTTTGAACAAATGGGTAGAACCTGGAAAAGGGCAAAAGCCCAGGGAGGTCCCCGAGGTCGTTGGCCCCAAGGTGTCCTGCTCCAAAGAGCAGAGGCGGGAGGCAGGAGGGGACAGGCAGCAGAGGAGGCTCAGGGGGCCGAGCATCCCAGAACAAGGGGAAAGGCAGGGTCCCCAAGGAGCCTGGGCCCTCCTGCCTCCATGGGAGCCGAGAATGACATCAATCCTTAGGCAAGACAAAAAACTTAACGATAAACAATAAGGATGCGGTTCTGAATTTTAAAGAACCATCAGCCCAAAGCCACAACCTTGACAGGAAGCTGTTCCCACTCAAGGTTGGATAAGCCGGCCCGCCCGTCACACAGTCTGTTTCTGTCAGCACAGAGAAGAGACTTCAGGAGCGAGCCCTGTGCTCGGCTGAAGAAGCCAACACCAGAAAGTGAGCATGGGTCATAGTGGACCTAAGATCACACAGAAATAAAGCCTTTAATTATTCATCCAAGCAAGTGCTTCCAGCTCGCTTCTAAACAATGCAAACAGCGAGCACGTCTCGACCACCTTCAGACCACAGGAACCACAGCACGTGAGATCCAGCGAATATGCCCTCTCCTGTGCTCATCCAAGAGGGTGACTCCTTGGACAGATTCTTCCTCGATGTTCCGCTGCGTTTCACCATGTTCTTGATTTAAGAAAAACTTACTCTGTCCCCAGCGAGTGTGAGAACATAGGACTGACGGGTGATCAGTTGCCAAGCTAGGATGAGAATGAATTTTGTACTACAGCTCGCTAAGACAGCTTGAGGAATTGTCTAACTCTGTCAATCAGGAAAAGGACTCTGACCATGCTCAAAATCATTCTTAAATCCAGCAGAGATTCACAGATTTCTAAATAAGTCCAAAGGAGGAGTGATCTACCTGCCAGCTGCAGTTTGCTCAGGCCCTGTCTCTGAGGAATTTCAGATCACTTCGCATCTTCATAGGACACTAAGGGACAGCCTTCCTAGAGACATTAGAGAAGGAAAGCGGAAGCGGGTAACATACCGTGAGCTGAGCGGTGGCTTCAGGCAGGTTTCCTTTCGCCCCAGAGCCTGCTCTCCGCTGGCTCTCAGGAGGAGGGAGGCTTTTATAACCCGAGCCTTCAGCCCCGCCTTCTCCTCCAAGGCTCTCTGAAGAAGAGGAGAGGAAACCGAGCACCCTGAATGGGGATTCTAAAGCCAAGGCATGCAGGACGCTGAGCTGCCAAATATGGGGAGGGACACACAGTCACAGAAGGTGGCATTTGAAGTGCTTGACAAGGCAGTGACTCCCCACGCTGGCTTGCCAGTAGCACCATAGTATTAAGTCATACCACAATTTAATTTCTACTGTTAGTGGCACATTTTAAAAACCACAAATGAAGTGGAAAATGCTCAAGATTAATTAGTAGATTAAAAAATCTTAATTAAGATTTTTTTAAAAATCCTTAAGTAGAGGAAATTTAACCAACATTGCTTTCTTTCTTTTCTTTTCTTCTTCTTTTTTTTTTTTTTTTTTTTTCCAGATTTTATTAACTCTCTCAACACCAGCATGTATTCATGGGGCTAGCTGGGCAGGGTTTGGGAGGAGGCCATGGTTGGCTTTACTAATTTGTGCTTATTTCCACGTCTCCTTTAAACTACTTTGTCTTTGCAAAAACTCTTCCAGGACAGAGGAAATAATTGCCCGCGGGCGACTTTCAGTTTAAATGATGCACCATGAACATTGAAGGTCGTGAATGTTGGCTGCTGTTTCTAGAGGGTCAGCCATTATTTCTCTCACACTGTGAAGCACCCGCCACAGCCAGGTAGACACAGGCTCCTGGGATTTGAAAGTCGATGCCACAGGAGACAAAGATGCAAAGGCGTGAGAGATTAGGCAGGGTAAGTGTCAAGGGATATTTTTGTGAGGACCGATTTGAGCAGGGGCTGAAAGGAAGGATGGGATGTTGACGGAAATCCCTACAGGAAGTTCTCCAGTCCAGGGAGAAACCTCCTCGATGAAGAGGGACAAAGGACTTAAGACAGAGGTCTGCACCTCCCATGCTCCAAGGGTCAGACAGGTCACGGAGGTGAAGGCCGTGGCCAAGGGCAAGGCCGGCAGGGCAGCCTGGGGACTGTGGACTGGGAAACAATGGCACCACATTCTAATGAAGACCCATGTGCGAAGAGGTCCTGCCAGAAAGGGAGACAGAGAACCACAAATCTCAACGTCATCCTCAGAGCAGACCCTCGGCCGGCAGCTCCCATGGCCCCGATCGCCGGCCCTCCCGCCCCTTGCACGTGCATGTGTTGGCCAGCCAGTGGACGGGGCGGCTCCTCCCTGACCTGAGTGTGCCAGCGCCACCAGGCACCCTCAGGGGTCCTCCTAGGAATCGGAAAGCAGGACAAGACCCTGCAAACGTGAACCAGAAGGGATGAGAAAGAAGGAAGAGCAACGCTGCGTGTGCACTGCCGGCTCTCCTGCCATGGGAGAAAGCGGGCTGACGACAAGGGTCGCCCCCAGCGAAGGGAAGGAGCCGGGCGCCAGGGGAGGGGGCGGGCGCACGTGAGAGACTGGCGACACCCGCACGGTGAGGAGCCAGGAGCTGGCGGAGCAGCAGGAGCATCATTCACCAGCAGACTCCGGGACCGGCGGGAGCGAAGGCTCTCGCAGGGTGCACAGCTTCACCTTGGGTTTAAAGTAACGCAGAGAGAAAGCGCCCTAGGAAGGAGATGGGCGGGGTCTGCAGTCGGGGGGCCACGCGGGGGGCCGGGGTGGGTCTGGAGGGGGTGGTGGCACTGAGGAACCAAAGGCTGACGGGAACCCGGAGCCTAGGTGGGCGACTTGGACCTGATCCGGGTGAGAGAGGGGTGAACGCTGACGGTCACCTGCGAGAGGAGCCAGAGGGTGGACGCTGCGAGGGAGAGTCAGGCAGGTGTGTCCCAGGGGGTCTCAGGCCCTGGAAGGCAGGCTGCTCAGCGTGGGGAAGGCAGGTCCCAGCCCCAGGCCTGGGTGACACACCTGCCTCGCACTTCCCGCAGTGTGGCTCGGCCTCACTGCCTCCCCAGAATGCTGGAGTGGCCCCCAGTGTGGCCAACAGCGTCCCCTGCGAGTCGTGCCCTGAGGACCCACCCCCACCCTGTACCTCAGACTGTGACCGTATTTGGAGACAAGATTTTTAAAGAGGTGACTGGGGCCCCCGGAGGCTGTGAGGCTGGCTGGTATCTTTATAGGAGGAGACCGTCTGGGCGCAGGCAGACACAGGCAAGGCCCCGTGAGGACACAGGGCGAAGGCAGACCTTACAAGCCAAGGGGAGCGTCAGCAGAAACTGCCCTGCCCACTCCCCGAGCTCAGACCTCCAACCTCCGAGTGGGAGGTTTTAAGCACCCTGTGGGTGGCGATTAGTTACGACAACCTAGCTTGCTAATACAGCTCCAAGGTCAAGTGTAGGTTACTCCACGAGCCCGTCCTCGGGACAGCCTGCACCACCAGAGGTGCCCGACAAGGGCAAAGAACCACAGTGGGGGCTTTGGCACTGTCCCCGCCACCTCTTAACAGTGGGGCAGCTCCGTCTGAGAGCAGAGACCTGGCCTTTCACAGGGGCCACAGAAACAGCAGGAGCCAAGCAACTCCCCTCCCGTGTTCTCAAAGTGGAAGTAGCTGAGCTCGGCTGGGCTCTTCCCCATCATCTTCGGGGTGCCGAAGAGTCAAGCTCTTGTTCTACCCCAGCCCTCATTCTAATTCCAAACAACACAAGACGCTCTGGCCTCAACGAGGTCCAACCAGGTGTCCCCCGCACACCCGAGAGCGGAGTGTGAAGGGACCCAAGCAGTCAGGGAGCATCCTCATGAGGGGGAGGCAGGGAGGGAGGCAGGGAGGCCCAGGGGGCAGGTGCGGGAGGTCGCCTACAGGTTTGCCATTCCATCCAGCTCTGAACAGGATGCCCAGCTTTGCCCAGCAAGGTGGACTGGCGAGTCTCTCCACGCACTCTCCCAGCGCCGGGAGGCGGCTGCCCTGAGTGACGTCAGCTGAGAGAGGTATTTTCACCCGAGTCCTCCACACAGCTCTCAGAGGCAGAAGGTTCTGCCTGCGCCCCCACCGAGACTGGCAGACACCGTCAGCTGGCTCCCTGACGGATTTCTAGACCCAGCCCCTGCACTGGGCTTCCCCTGCATCTGTGAGGACCCCCGTCAACATGGGGTGAACTGGAGACGGTAGAAGAGTGTGAACACACTTAAAAACGGTTGAGATGGCAAAGCTATGCGTGTTTTACCATGATTAAAATAAATTTATTTTTATTTATTTATTGGTACTGAGGATTGAACCCAGAGCCACCTCCCAGCCCTTTTTATTTTTTTATTTTGAAACAGAGTCTCACTCAGTTCCTTAGGGCCTTGCTAACTTGCTAAGGCTGGTCTCAAATTTGTGGTCTTCCTGCCTCAGCCTCCTGAGTCACTGGGACGACAGGCGTGTGCTACCACACCCAGCTAAAAATAACTTTTTTTAAAACATTGAAGGAAACCAGCTCTGGATTTGAACTAGGGTCCGACACTTTGGTACCTCCGAGACCCAGGGCAAAGTCTTCTCAGCCAGGAACTTGCAGCTCAACAAGAGGGGACCCTGTCACCTATGTCTCAGGCCAGGTTAAGGTTTTGCAGGATCAGCTGGGTGATGTGCCAGCCCAGTTAGGATTCCTCCTCCCCCTGAATCCTGTTGTCCCCTGCCGTTCAGTGTCTATGTGTTTGGGGTTTTGATTTGCAGAGGGTGGCAGGCAGAGGGGGCCTTTCTTCCAGTCCCCCAGCACCACCCTGAAACAGTGACGGGTCCACCTGCCATCAACCGTGAGCGCCAAGTTCGTATCTCAGCACGCGGCCCCCGCCCAGCCGCACCAGCACCGGGAACACGGGCCGACAGGAAGCCCTCGCTCGGGCTCCACCCAGGACTGCCGAGCAGGGTCTCTGGGGAGGCACTGGCCTGAGGAACCTGATGAGGCCGTGTTCAGCAGGTCTGAGATCCACAGCTCTGAGATGGCAGAAATGCTGTCACTCAGCGGGAAGGAGGCACGAGCTCCGCCCACTTCCTGAGGCAAGGGCAAGCAGGAAGGGACCAGGCAGTGACAGAGAAGTGACCACGATTCCACCCCGAGACTCCTGGTCTGGTGTGGCCGAGGCAAAGAGGAGAGACGGGAACTAAAAGGTTGACATGGGCGACTTCACCCAGAGCTCGGAATTTTTCCTGTAATACCGTCTCCGCACTGAGACCCCGGGTCACAGGAAAGAGTCTTGGGCCACCTTACTCCCAAAAATTTCCTCTAGGAAGCAGCAAATGGCCTCTCCACTTCAGCGGGTGGGCAGTTCAGAGCCAGTGCCTCCCGCACCGCTAGCCCCGTGGGCATCCTTCCTCCTCCCCAAACGCTCCTCTGGTTCCAACTCCCGCTCCAGCCCCTTGGCTGCTGGGCCTCCCGGCCTTCATCTCCCCTCCCAGCACTCAGGCCTGGGCCCGCAGCGGTGGAGACGGCGCACAGTCAGCCAGCAGTTCTACCCTCTGAGGCTGAGCTCCTCCATGGGAGCTGGTTGAAAGGACAGGGACCCCTGTGGTCCAGAGGCTACTTCCCACTGCTGGAAAACGGTCACCTGGCACACAGAGGGAGCACCTGGCCCGTTCTGCTTCTCCCACTGATTCTTAGTCCTGGCCAAACGCAGTAGAGGAGCTCTGGCCATTCAAGGGCACGGGTGTCCTTTTTGCTCACCTTGTGCAAGAGGCGTGGATCCTCGCCTGCTGCAAACTGACTTCCAGGGAGAACAGGTGCAGCTGATGAGCACACCAACTGTGGAGCCCACTGACCCACAGATCCTCCCTTCCCGAGAGCGAGGGTGAGCGGAGCTGTCCTCAGTCAACTTTCTGCATCTCCAGGCAGGAGACCCAAGGTCCTGCCTTCTCCAGCATGCTCAGCAGCTTGGCTCTCACTTGGCAAGCTGCCTGGCTCCTGCCCACCTGCATCCTCCCGCCTCTCCTGCCACTGACCCTTTGAGATCTTTGAAGTAGGTGCAACTCATCTTGAAGGAGACAGGTCACCATGGCACCAGAAGTGCCAACATCACTGTGGTGACAACAGTCTCTCCTGCTGAGTGTATTCACGCTAAACCTGTGGCTGACCATGCCGTTCCTTGGCATCTCGGCGTGACCCTGAGGGCAGCAAGCGTAGGGCATCTGCTCCACCAAGGGGGCTGGCTGAGGGGGCCTGAACACAAGTGTTAGACCACTGCACTGGGGAGACTCGGAGAGGTCCCCAAGCATGACCAGAGTGCAGAGGTTCTCGGCACGTGCGCATAGCCTGAGGGTGCTCTGTGACCCGTCCCTGAGCTCCTCGCTCCCGTGGTGGCAGAGGGGTAACAGAGCAGAGCTTCTGGAACTCTCTTGCATGCGCAAATCACTTGGGAATCTGGTCGAATGCAGATGTGGGCCCAGCAGTGTGGAAGGGACAGAGGAGGCTGCATATTCAACAAGCGAGTCAGCGCTGCTGGCCACAGAACACACGCAACAGCAAGGGCCAGGGAAGCACTGAGTGCCTGCCAGCACCATGGCCAGCTCCCAGGCTGGCCCCAGGGAGGAAGGCAGGATCCAGGAGAGTGGTCAAGAGAAGGAAGGCATGGGCCAGGCCAAGCAGGATCTTCTCTGCCTTGGGTTCTGGGGCTCTTTAGAAGCCTCCCTGAGCCCTGGGACCCAGGTTTCCCTGAAAAATTCAAGTTTAGCTCTCGGGTCCCATCCATCTCTGAATCTGCTGGGCTCAAGTAAGAGGGTCCTGTTCTAGTGCTGACTCAGGTTCAGGGCTGAGATGACCATTGGCCAGCCTCAGCCTGGACTTCCCCACCCAGACCTTATTTAAAATTCACCCCTTCCCAAGTCCATCCAGGGTGAGGCCAGGGGTCTGTGGGGTGCGGAATCTCCTCATAGACCAAGATTGCACTGTGTCAGGAACCTCGAAGGAAAACATCCTCCACCTGAGCCACAAAGCCAAAGCACTCTCGTGAGTCTGAAGGATAAAGCATGGTATTTTATTTGCACGTGGAGGGGACAGTCCTCTGATTCCTGTACAATGGCTGTCATTTTAATAAGCTTTCCACAATTGTCTTCCTTCAAGTGGGGGTGTTGATAGCATCTCCCTAACTCCTGTTCCTTTATCCAATCTTGACCAGTTTGGTCCACTTTTCGGAATGTACCTGAATTCTATGACTGCTTTTACATAAAGGTCCCCACACTACTGTCCTTCATTTTAACTCAATACCGTTCTATTTCTAAACCTTGTTTTAAAGACATTCAATTTGTTTCCTTCCTTCATTAAGTGGGAAGGAAAGCTGATCTCTCACCCACTCACTTCTTTCTCTGAGGGAAAAACACACACACACACACACACACACACACACACACATATCATGATAGAATGATTAAGGTCAGATTATGTGGGACTCGATAGATCCTTTAACAGATTTTTCCTTTATTCTGATAAACACGAGAACCCCCTGAGGGAGTTTACTTCAGGAAGGGAGGGGTGTGGTTGGTTTGAATAGGTCCCTCTGGCTGCAGGGTGCATGGATGACTGGCCGGGTAGCCCGGAGGGCTCGCAGGGTCTGTGCCACTGCACTAGTCTTGGACTTCTGAGGGTGGGGTCGTGTGGGTGATGTGTGTCCTCGGATTCAGGACTATTGTGAAGGCAGAGAGCAGCATGGTTTGTGAAGGGTTGGAGAGGGACACTTGGGGACCTGGGGGTGGTGATACAGCTGGGGACGCCTGGAAGAAGACGGCACAAAAGCACAGAGCAGAGCGCAGAAGTCCAAGGTGAGAAGCGGGAGCTGTCGACTCGTGTGCACAGGAGCTCTTCCCGGACCCAGGCCATGTGCAGGGGCTCAGCGAGTTCCTGTGTCAGTGTCCTGATGGATCTGCACAGGGAGCCCACGCTGGAAACGGGCACGAGAAGGAACAGTAGGTGATATAGACAGAAAGACAGGAGAGAAATGGAAAAGAGATGGATAGAGATGGAGACAGACACAGAGAGACAGAGACAGAGAGAGGAACAGAGACAAAGAGAGAGACAGAGAGAGGGACAGAGACAGAGACTGAGAGAGACAGAGAGACAGAGACAGAGAGAGAAACAGAGACAGAGAGAGACAGAGACAGAGAGAGGGACAGAGACAGAGACAGAGAGAGACAGAGAGAGGAACAGAGACAGAGATAGAGACAGAGACAGAGAGAGGGACAGAGACAGAGACAGAGAAAGACAGAGAGAGACAGAGACAGACAGAGAGAGATAGAGACAGAGAGAAAGAGAGACAGAGACAGAGAATAGAGATACCACATAACAATAATTTTGGAGGAAATCACATTCAAATATCAGCTTCAAATAGGCAAAGCAAAGAGGGTGGCGGGGAGCAGGCTTTTGAGGAACCAGTTTGTCTGCTTCCAGCCCAAGTGCTCTTCACCTCCTTAGTGTGACGGAAAATGAAACTACTTTGTGTATTAAAAATTCACTCGTGGTCAATTTGGCCTATCTGACCTTGCTGGACCCACTTTAGAACTCCAGGCAAAAACAGCACATTCTTCCCTTTTATCCAAATTACCGAAACTTGGCTTGAGAAGACAAAGTAAGTTCTGAGTGACTTCTGACCACTCTGAGTGGCCAAGGCGCACCCCAGGCCACTCGAGTGAGCAGCACTGCGGCGTCTGCCTTCCGAGTCGGGCGACGAGAAACCCATTCCCACACAGGCAGAGCCGGAACGCTGCTTAAAAGCCTGGTGGCCGTGTAATGGGAAGGACACAGGAGCAGCTTCGGACAATTAGGATTATTAGAAGTATTACCAGCCCACAGAATAGTCCCTGCGTGCAGAAGGGTTCAAATGCCAGAGACAAAAATAGCCAAGTGACCCCAGAAAATGACTGTGTATGTGCCCCCAAGTAACCTGACGGGAAAGACATTTTCCAAGAGGAGCAGGGCACTGGCCCCTACCTGCCCCGTCCCCATTCACCAGTTTGGAATCGACTGGCTGCAGGCTCTGGGCTGGGGGCTGCAGATTCAGCCACGCCTACAGCAAAACCCGCACACGGGGACTCAGGCCAAATCTGAGAGTTAAGGAAGAAGCAGGCGCCGTGCATGGGAAGATCCTGGGCTCTGACACTGAAGCATTCCATCCAACGACCAGGGCAAGCTATCTGTTGAGCATACAGACACACGTACACACGTACAAACGCACTTCACCAGTGCGCTCTCAAGCAGGAGTTCCCGTCTAAACAACCTCAGCCACAGCTCTCTGCTCTTCTGTCACGGGGCACACTCCCCATGACAGTCACCGACGTTGACTGAGTGCCTGGTAAGTGCCAGGCAGCCGTCCGTGTTGCACACCGCCGACTCACGGAAACCCCCAACACTTCCCCAAGGTGGGTGCTACTGGCACTGCCCACCCCTTGTTACAGATAATGCAACTGAGGCACAGAGACACTGTGTGACTTACCCCAGGTCACACGACTAGCAAGGGGGGCATCAGGTCTGGAATGCAGGCCACCTGTCCCCGCGGCTTTTTTGCTTAATCCATTTGTTAAATTGTCAGAGGCACACGCATGCACACATGTGCACACACATGCAGAGTTACTCAGAGTAAGACACAGGTAGGCAACCTGGTCCTGGTGAAACTCAAATAAAAGTCAAGGCTGACTTTTCAGCTGTTCTCAACTCCATTACGCACTTAGAGCAATGCTTTTCTTAAGAAATATTTGCTGTTGCTATTAGAATCATTCATCATCATCATCGTCATCATCATTTTACAGATAATTGATTATGCACTTGGACTCTGAAGGTTCAGACCATCATTTGCTACTAGCTGTGTGATCTTGGACAAGTTACGTACCTCTCTGTGTCCAGTTTTCCCAGTTACAAAATGGAGACAGTTTACACCATTCCCTAGATACTTTGTGCGGATTTTATTAGTTAATACATGTAAAGCACTCGGGTCACGGCAAGCATTCGGAAACGTTTGACATCTTTATTATTTTACTCTCAAAATCATTCTCTTCCCCCAGGTCAACCACTGACGAGGGTCCCCCACCCCCAGCCCCCCGACCTCTGTGGCTCTTGGTCAGACCAGCCAGTCTTGCTCTTCCTGGTTGCCTTGATCCCCACTGGATGGGACACCTTCACTGTCCCCGCCAGCCTTTCCCTGGTGCCTCCCAGGGCCTGAAGCCCAGCTCTGCACAGAGCAGGACCAGTAACTGTCGCCTGGGCAGATGCTGCTGGTGCAGGTCTCTCTTTGCTCCTGAGGCTGCTATTCTGCCGCACGAGTTCAGGGCCAGCGTCCCTGCACGTTGTCCTTGGCGGAAGGTCTCAATGTTTTCTTCCTAGGGGCCTTTGCTCCTCTCAAGTCTGTGGTTGTCCCCATGGACAATGAGCAGCTCGGTGGCGACTCTTCCTTGGTGCGCATGACGGGCCAGATGCAGAGCCCTGAAGTTACAAGGACTGACAGGACCCGTACCTGCTGGCAAGAAGTTACCGCAGAGCCCGGGAGGAGGTTCAGAAGGGGACGCCCAGCAGGCCCGGGGTTCTGACGGCTGCGTGGGCTGCTGCTGTAGGAGCCCGGGAGGGTCAGGGGAACGAGAGCAGACTGCCCCTCCGCTGGGCAGGAACCAGAGCGGAGGAGGACAGCCACCAGCTGGGTGCCGCGGGAGCTCGGTGGGGTGGGGGAGCGAGGGCCGTTTGTGAGCCGGCAGGAGTTGCGAGTCTATCCTGTGAGCAGCGCATCATCCCAACGAGAAGTGAAAATTTTTTTAAAAAAATTTTAAATTAATAAAAAAAAAAAAACAAGAATAGACAGTGACGGTGACGATGGAGAAAGGGGTGGGTGTGGAATACTGGGAGGTCTGGTGGACGGACCTGGAAGAGGAGGGGTTGTGGCTGTCCGGTCCCCACGGTGGCTGCTTACGGTTCCGTCTTGCTCGCTACCACGGTGCTGCGCAGTCGGGGCAGAAGCCCTCCCACCAAAGCCGTGGGACCGGAAGTCCAGTTTCTCTGCAGAGCAGCAGAAGGCCAGACTCCAGGGAGCATTGGATGTCGTCTGCCGTGGCCGGGAGCCGTGGTCCCTGAAAGTGTCCCTCCTGATCCCTGTGATCATGTTGGGCCCGGGGACGGGGAGATGGAATTAAGGTTGCTAATCCGCTGATCTTCAAGTCAGGAGATTATCTGGAGTGCCTGGGTTACCTGGGTAGATCCAATGGAAACACGATGAAGAGGGACACAGAGGAGAGGGGCCGGGGCCAGGGGACCCAGAGGAGCCGCTGGGCTGCTCTGAGGAGGGTTGCAGGTGGCCTCCAGAGGCCGAAAAGGCAAGAGAGCCAGGCCTCCAAATGGCCCGGCCCTGCTTCTAACACCGTGGAGAATTCTGAGATGAGGATTCCCACTGACGCGATTTCATGATGGCGGGTCCGTCGCTTTACAGTCGGTGAAGCCTTTCACCCGTGCTACCGGTGTTGGTCGGTTTCAGCAGAATATCTGAGTCAGGCTTCTTGTGGAGACAAGTGAAATTACTTAGCTCACAGCTTTGGAGGCTCAAGTCCAAACTCAGAGAGCCCCACTCCCTGGACCTCGTGAGACCTTGGCAGGAGCACATGTCAGAGGAGCGTCCCATCCTGAGCAGGAAAACAGAGGAGAGCCGGGGTCCCACACACAACATCCTCTGAGGGACCCCCAACCACCCAAGGACCTCCCCTGTGGTCCAGGGTAACCCCAAAAGCACCACCGGGGACCAGGGGCACCATCCATGTTCAAACCATAGCACCCTCTGCTTTGGTTTCCAGGCTCTGGGTCAGTTCTTCGATCTCTATTTCACAAACAAGGAGGTCACGAACCTTGCTGGAAACCTCCCTCCTCTACCTCCTTGCCTCGCCTATGTTGAGTGACACTCTCGCACCCAAAGCCACTTCCAGGAATCACAAAGTTGACAGATGCAATGTGAGGAGGTCCTTTTGTTTTAATTCTGCATTCAACAAGTAAAGAGACTGATCGCCACTCCACCTCTGGCAGAGCACTGGAGCGCGTCCCCAGCCTCCAGTCTCCTTCCGCCGACCGTCCCTGAACACACACAGGTGTGATGGCATTAGGCAAGGCGGAGTCACAAAGACACGTGAGCCCCAGACCCTCCCCTCTGGGGGCATAAAGGGTAATGCTGGATCCCAAACAGACTTGCCACAGTTAGGCCTAATGCAGGCCCCAGAGCCCAGCAGCCCGGGGACACTGAGGGGAACCGACGCTTCTCTGCCTGCTTGTCCATGTCCCGTCAGCACCATGAGCAAGCTCCCTGTGAGCAGGAGCTCATCCCTTTTATTCACTATAAAGTTACAGTGCCCAAAACAGAACCTGGCACATAGCTGGCGCTCAGTAAATATTCACCGACTGAATTTAAAAAAGAAAGAGAAACGCGTGATGTTTTAAGCCACCAAATTAGCGGTTATTTGTTATAGAGCAACATGAAATTAATATAGTTTCACGGAAGCAGCAGGCTTTCATCTCCACATTCATTTTTCATCTATTTCTGGAGTATTTAATTAATTTACATCACTATAACATCAAATAAAACTGGCAGCAACAGCCATTGAGGAACAACATAGCTGACTCTTGTTTCCTCAGAACCTTTAAGTGGTGAGAGCTCAAAGGCTTTCTGAAGAGTGACCAGCAGAAACAAAGGTTCAGGGTTTTATGGGCCAAACCCTGCAGATTTTATCACATCTGGTGACTCAGCTAAGTGGAGACCAATTAAAAACGCTGCTTCTGCAAATGAATTCATAAACTCTGCTGGTTCCCCCTTGATTGTCATCACTGTGTTAATTGTGATAACAGAGAAGATGGAAAACATGTGAACTGCAGGCAGCGCGTCTTGTTGCGAGCTGTGTGGCTCAGCTGAAGCAAGAGTCACAGGACCGCAGCCTGAGCACCAGCAGCCTCGGGCTTGCCGTGGGTGACCCGGAGGTGCTCCAGGAACCAGTGCTCCCCCCACACAGCAGAAGCAGTGACACCTGCCTCCTTGCTAGATGTGGCTGTCACTGGGTCGATTTTGCATTTAGGTAAATGCTCTGTTTCACCTGGTCACTCTTCGTTCCCTGGGTTGGCACTCTGCTCCCAAGATCACACAATAATGCACGTGCAAAGACCCAGCATAGCCCCGTTGTATGGGGGTGCTCAGCCAAGCTCAGCTGAAGCTCCAGCATGCATGGGGGGACACGGGGAGAGGGCCAGCATGACCCAAATCCACTCTAGACACCCTCAGGATGGAGATCACTAGGCCAGAGAGCACAGAAGAAACCTTGAGACTTTCTATTGAATGTTAGATTATGGATTAAGAATCCACTCCAACTTACACACCTTTAGCCTTTACACAGACAGGTCACAGCTCTGATGACCACCAACACGCAGCTCACATCAACATGGAGCCTCCGAGACTGCAGCTGCATTCAGGCGTGTTTGAATTTGGGGCCCCTGGTCAACTTTTTCCTAATATGCAATGAGGTGAATAACCCATGCTCAAATAAGTTCTGCCACCAGTATGAGCCCTCCTGCCTCCCTCCATTTCCTACTGTTCCAGTTCTCCCTTCGCTTGCATCAAGTGTCAGGATCCTTGTCAATCCCATTATAACCAGACTTAGAAGTTGCTGGATCTTGTTGGACCCTCTGTGAGATATCTATTATATTTAAGGAGGGAAAACATTTTGTTCGCTACATCTTCTAAAGAAAGCAGCATATCAGTTTCCAAGTAAACAAAAACTCTGCCCAACCCAAGTTAGCTTAAGTAAACAGGTATTGTGTCTTAAGGAGCAGCTTGATTGGAGCTCAGGTGTCAATCCCCTGGCCTGGTTTCCTGGCTCCAGCCTTCTCTATCTGGTTTATTTTCAGATAAGCTTTCCACTCATAGCTGTAAGATGGCCAAAGCAACTAAGGTCTAACATCATCTCACAGGCAAAGAAAATGAAGAAAAGAGTGTCCACTTCACAGACCACACAAACAGAAGTCTGGGACTTGACTCTTCAGGGTTCTGCTCAGCCCAGCTGAAGTCAGATGGCTGTCGTTACAACGGACTGCAACTCAATGACCACAAGCCCACCACTGGGGATGTCAAGTTGGAGTTGCTAAGTGAGAGCCAGAGGATTGGATCTGCCCAAAGATGTGTTCTGTTAGGCCAGTGTGGTGTTTGAGATGTCTATTCGTAACACATAACACCTTGGCTGATTCCTCCACTCCCCAGTTTCACCATGACCTCTTTCTCTTGCTTAGTCCAATTTATAGACTGACTGTACTCTCTGGTCCTGGCAGATACTTGACTTTGGAGTCAAAAATTATAGTTGAAGTCAAAAATTCAGTGTAGCTGAACTAAATATCTTTGGGGACTGATTCCTGCTATGTCCCCCATTCCTTGCATAGAGTGTCACACAAAGAGAATGTATGAAAATGCGTGTCCAACTATCTTTATCCACCTACTAGTCAACAAGTGGAAGGAACCTTCTTAGCGGGTCCTTGGGACAAGGGGATTGGTTTTAGCTCAGTCAAACATCAATCACAGTTCCTGGGCAAGTCTCTGAATCTCAGAAGGATGGGGCTGAGTGGGCACATGAGAGTCTAGAGGCCCTTTCTGTAACTGTCAGTGAAGGCTCTGTGCTTGACAGTAATCGTTATTTCTGAAGAGTGATGCCAAACGAGTTTGTTTCTTGCTCATGTTCCAGGTGAACATGAATGTCAGGTAGGCAACTGTCCACGTGGTGCTAAGGACCCAGAATCTCCATTCTGAGCCTCTGGCATCCCTGGGACCTTAGAGTCCCCTGTAAGATCATATGTTATACCCAGCAGACAGAGGAAAGAGTGGGAAATTGAGGAGGCAGGCCTGGAAGTGGCAGCCATCAGTCCTAACTCCACTTACACAGGCCATGACCCAGCCCATGCCCACACCTACCTAAAGAGAGGCTGGGGGACACAGTCCAGTTGTGTGAGCAGAGGAAAAGAAAATGGGATTCACCATCAACTAGCTAGTCAGGGCCTTTCTCCATCTTGATCCCAGGTTCCACCAGCATCCTGGTGGCCTCAATGTGACAGCCATTGCTCATGCCAAAATCAGAATTAGGAGAATTTCCCCTTCAATCCCTCAAATACCAAGGATTCACTTTCCAGGCCGATCACAAAGGAGGAGGAAGAGGAGGGAAAGGAGGAAAAGGAAATGAAATGAGAAGAAAAAACACAATTTATTGCTCAAGCACTTGTCTTCTGGAATACTTGTTCACATTAGCAATAGCCAAATCCTCGGGCTAAGGTTATGTGTTGGAAGTTGCCTAGGAGGGGATAAGGAATAATTTTTGATAGCAGGAAATGGAACTTTCTAGTACTAAGATGCTATATTTTGGACTTTGAATGTTCCCCAATGGCCCGTGTGGCCAAGGCTTGCTTGCCAGCCTGTGGGGGTTGGCGGAGCCTTCTGAACGCAGCCCGGTGGGAGAAAGCAAGGTCACTGGGAGTGTGTACTTGGGCCCCAGCCCCTTCCTATCGCTCTTTGTCTCCTGGTGGCCGTGAGGCGAACAGGCCTCCTCTGCCACACAACCCCGCCATGATGCACTGGGCCACCGCAGGCCAAAGCGATAGGACTGAGCTCTTGAAACCTCTGAAACCATGAGTCAAAGTAAACCCTCCCTCCTTGTAAATTGTTTATCTTAGGCATTTTGTCGCAGCAATGGAAAGCTAACACATAATGCTTAAAAGAAAATTTGTATATTCTAAAACTAGTCTTCATTGGTAAGTTTGCTTTTTGAAGCTTTTAAAGTCTTTTGATGATTCACTAAACTCTCCAGAGAGCCTGTGATCATTGTTACTCTCCCCATATGATACATATGAACCAAAAAGCCAGGAAGCACACCCTGGGGACAAATCTTTTATTACCAATGTAAGTTGATCTGATTAATTTTCAAATGCTTGTAGTAACAGTACCAACACCTTAGACTTCATGGAATTCTCTGCATCACCCTATGGAGTAGTTATCACGACTCTAGTTTACAGATGAGGAAATCAGGACTCAAACATATAATGTAACTTTTCCAAGTCTCAGCTTGCTGGCAAGTGTCAGAACCAAAAAATGGAACGAAGTTTGCCTGACGCTCTAGACACTTTGCTCTTGATAATCCATTTTTTGATTAGGACCAGGTGGTCACTGCTGCTTCTGCTGCTGCTGGTACTGTTATTGCATAGTACCATTCTTCCAATGACTGTTTTGTCAAAGTGAATCCAGAACATGCTGAAGCCTCGCTCCATCACGGAGCTGCGTCCAGACCTTCCCTGACTGCCGTGCCGACCTGGCTGTCAGCTTGCTTTCCCGCCAGCCAGGCGCTGGCTTCTGCTCCGGCAGGCTTCTTAGCTGACAGCGTTCCAGGGGAAGCTCGGTGGGAGCCTGCTGGGAATGACAGGCCACTAACGTGTGCCCGCAGGGCCTCCTGGTCACCCTCAGTTAAGAAAGTCAGGTAGGAAGAGAAGGTAAGAAAGGACCACTAAATCCCAGGCCCCTCAGACGCCCACATGGAGAGGAGATCCGCCACTGAAAGCAGTTGCTAGCAATTATTGAAGCAATTTAAAGTCCAAATATACTGAGTTTTAGAGAAAAAGAAACAGTGAAACGACACTTTTATGAAAAATGTATGAGGTTTCTTCCAGTAATTATAGATCAGTGTGGCTATGTCTCTTTCATTGGCCATTAATTTATATCAATTATTAATCAAGTCCTGTGATGCTGTGTGCTTGGAACCGCTTAGGACTGGGTGCTGAAATGTGTTCTTTAAAGGGACAGATTATAGATTCCAGTTCAAGATTTTTTTTTCTCCCATGACTGACCTGGAAAGAAAGAATCAGCATTTAAGATGAAAATCAACCTGATCCTTAAAATGAGTTATTTTCCCCAGCTTTCACCCCCTAAAGTTATGGTGTGAGTTTTCACGATGTTTTTGCCATTTGCTTCTCCGACTCCATAGAGGACACGCTATTCCTAAGAACATTCTTGATGAGCAAAAATAATGGGCCAGGTAGGAATTGTCCTGACTCAGACCTAACGGTCAATCAGGTGGGTGCCCTGGCCACACCCATCAACATAAGGTGATCTTTCCCAGGCTTCTGTGCGACATCTGGTCACAAAAACAGGTGTGAGGCGGGGGCCCTCAGCCCCATAACAACATGAAAACTCAAAACTCAGATCTGGTTGACCATAGTTAGCTTCCTGCTAGCTTGCTCTTGTTACTTTTGTGCTGTTTTCTGTTCTTGAGTCTTTAATGATCAAAAAATAAAAAAAGAGATTGCTTTATATTGAATAGAAACTTCCTGAGTTTCGGGGAAGAAGAATTAAGGAAAACACGACAGAGGTAGTGCCAAGAGAGCAGGAAAGGCATGTGCACCATCAGGGGCGTTTGTATGACTTCAGGACGAGCTGACTGTCGGGGTCACTAAGGGGACAAGCCCCCAGCTGGCTCAACCACCCTGGGAGCTCCCCAGCCTCTCTGGCTGCATTTGACACTGACCCACTGGCTGATAGCCACTGGCTTCTCCCAACACCATTGCCTGCAACCTGATCAGCAGGCGGAAGCCCACGGCTCCCCATCGCCTGGAATCTGCTCCCTCCGTGCTCTTGACGTTGGGTTGCTCTCGCCCTGGCGCTCTCTCTCCTCTTTGTCTGGTCATATCTCTGTCCCCATCTTGAGCACTTCCTGTTTTGAGAACCTTCCCCACATGACCCCGTCTCTCCATCTTTTGCTTCCCTGGGTCATGCATCCTGGTGACAGTGACTGCCATGTCATCCTCAGGTCCCCCGCTGTGTCACGACACAGCAGGGTTCAAACAATGTCTTGTGCATCCTGGTATTCCCAGAGAGCCAGAGAGAGAGCTGGGTATGTATAGTAAAACAAATGTGCATCACCAAGACCTGGCAGACACATCCTGGAGGCCCCCATGAGAAAACCTACCTGAGGACAAGCTCAGGAGTGTCTTGCTGGCCTCAAATCCTGGGGCGCGATCACTTTTTCTCCAAATGATTCACACTAGATTCCTTCTCCAAATTTTCTAACAAGTGCAGTTTAATTCCAAATTTAGCTAGTTGGTAATAATAATAATAACTTGGAAAAACAGTAGAACTGAAACCTAATTTTTTTTTTAAAAGGATGAAGCCAATGATGTTGGTCACTGATTCCCTTCAGTAAGAGAACAAGATTGCAAATGGGACTTAATAAGACTGGAAATAATAACTTCTCATATTTAAATAGTTCCTTGTCAGTTACAAAGTGTTCTGAATACATATGCCTTTTATTCACCTATGCGTCAGTTAAATGCTACAATAGATAAAATTAAACCCAGGCAGCTGGCATTGCACTCACACAGTCCCAGACAGATCATGCCAGGAGGTCAACTGAAAGCCAGACTGCCTGCATCTTGTCTCATGATGTTCCTCACAGTCCCGCTGTGTAGCCCTAGGCAAGCTGCCTCTCTGTCTCAGTACCCTCTCCAATAAAATTTAAATGTACTTGACTTTTCTGATGTGAAGTATAAAATGAATTAAGGTGTGATTCTCAACCTGGGCTGCATATTGCAGTCATTGGAGAGCTTAAAAAAAAAAAAAAAAAAAAACTAATATCAGGCCACCTGCGAAGGTTTTAGGTGTCAACAGGACCGGACCAAGTGGTACCCCTTCCAGGGTGGTCCAAACCCAATGACTGATCTAGGTAGGCATCCAAAGACCTGGCTGTCTTGGTCCAACAGGACAACTGAAGAACCACTGAGCTCCAGAGCCCCTTGTTGAACCAGGCTTTTGTTGGGTCTCCACCCACCAAGTCCCCCCTCTGTCACTTCCATTTCTGTCCCTTCCCTTCCTCAGGTGCACCCCAAATAGACATCCTGTGTTCAACACAATCTCAGAGACACTTTCCAGGGAAACCAACCTGAGATAGCAGCATCGCCACAGAAGCTTAGAGAAGGATCTTTCATTCGTTTTTCTTGGAATCATAAACTCTGCCAGTGTGCTCTACAGCTGTGGGACAACCTGTTCCCAACTTTCTCATCCACGTTTCCCAACATGGTGGAATTGTAGAGAAGAAGAACAAGGTAGGTGAGAAATCATGAGGCTTTTGGTGGGCTTATGAAGTCATGGTTCCCCTCTGAACTTGCACTGGGTCTAATTGCTTCCAGGAGTAATGAAATGAGTTCCTCATTACCTGCTCTTCCCAGAAGTAGGATATATGAGCCCAACTTTCAGGATGTTAATTTCACATCAAATAGCCTTCTATGTGACAGTAATAGACCTTCTCCCCTCCCCAGGATTTGTATTCAATTAAAGAACAAGTGGACATCAAAATGGATGTATAACCCCCATTGTGAACAGGACTCGGAGCTGACCCTCCAAAGAGCTCAGTCCAAGGAAACACAGTGGTTTAGAAATGTCTTCACCCTAATCCTCAGAGCTATCAGAAAGGTTAATAAAAGCTTCTCATTCCAATAAAGAAAGCCACAGCCTTCAAGGCAACATTCCCCGTCCTGGTCATTTCAGCATTGTGGCAAAGAAGGGTGATATTGTGAGACCCTTTGAGGGCAAAATGGTCCATTAGTCTCCATGTGCAACACAGTAGGTGTGCTGTGAAGGCCAGGAGGGCTCAACGCAGCACCTGGAAATGCCAGAGCATTGCCCTCCAAAAGGGAGAAGAGGAAAGTAACTTAGCAAAAGTCCCCGTTTCACAGCCATTTAGAGATCTCTGCTCTATGTTTGCCTTGATATTTATGGGGGGCCATTTGGCTCTTTACAACCCTAAAGCTAGATCCAAGAGTTATTCTCTGAAATAAGTTAATCATTCTTTCCAGACTTCAGGCAGGGGGAGGGAAGCAACAGATCTGAGGAAATGGCACCTGCACCCAGCTTCCTTTCTTGCCTGCATATCCTAGATGACATACTTCCATCAGTCCCACTCACATCACTGCAGTGTGATTTAGAAGTAACCCCTCTTCTCTGTTCTCCAGCCCCATACCTGCATGGTTAGGAAGTCAACATTCTGAAGCGACCAACACACTTTTACCAAATACCGCAGCAGGTGACTTTACCTAGCTCATTTTATTTGGTCCCTAGAGCTCTGAAAAAGAGATGCTATTTCCACTATACAGATGAAGCAAATGAGGCTCAGGCACATTGCCCAGGGTGGGCTTGGTTACAAATTGCAGAATTAGGATCTCCACACAGGTCAACTCCCTCCTTTGTTGGGATGAAGGAAGCATGCTTAGTGCAGTATCTGCTTAATGAACATACTATTTCTATTAGCAATTTAGCTACAGGAAATGGGTTGCTTCGAGATCTCTCTCCCAATCCCATCATATTAACCAAGACAGAGTCATTCAGGCAAGGACATTCGAGAGATCCATGATACCCTAAGAAGTGCATGTGAGGGTGCTACCGTCGGATCTGGAATGCCCTCAAAGGTCCATGTTTAAAGGCTTGGTCTCCAACCAGTGGCACTATTAGCAGGTGGTGCAACCTAAAATGTAGGACCTGGTGGCAGGTCTTCCAGTCACTGGGGTGTGCCCTTGAAGGGTATAGTGGAAGAACATGCTCTCCACCATGGTGTGCTGACTTGCCACAGGCCCCAAAGCAGAAGGACCACACAGTCATGAACTGAAACCTCCAAAACTGTGATCCAAAATAAAACTTTCCTCTTTTTAAGTTGATTTATCTTCAGTATTTGATACAGTAATGGAAAGGTGACTAACACAATGGGCAAAGGACAAAAAAAAAAAATGATAGTTGACAGAAAAAAGAAAAAACGATGGCCATGAAACCCATAAACGTATGATCAACATAACAAGAAAAGCTGAAACAAGGTAAGACCTAACCTATCACAATAACAGAGACGGAAGACTCTGATTACACACTGGTGTTAAGGAGGACATTGTTTATAAGAAGGTAAATTGAAGTGGGCAAGCAAGTTAAGTTAGCAAAGCAAAGTGAATGGGTTCAAGGCAAAATGTGAGAGTCAAACCCCATGAACTGCAGACATAAAATATACTTTTAGTAAATAAACCTATGAGCTAGTGAAGAAAATATAAACCATGAGATGTTCTAGCCAGGACAGATACATGGAGAAAGCACAAAACTTGACCCCTGACTTACAGCCAGCACTGTCCCCATCTGCTTCCTGGCATGAGCATGGCTGTGCCCACCAAAGCAAACCATGTGACAGTCCTAAGAGAAGCGGAGTCACTGCCCGTCACCAGTCACAAAATCTCTCTAGACCTAGTGTTAGCAGAAAAAATAAGCCCAGATAAATACATGCCTACAGTAGGATATGCTGCCTCATCTAGTATATTCCCAGCAGGAGAGAAATTCCCATTTCAATGAGGCATGGATGAGAACAAAATTCCAAATGCTCAATTAACGTATCTCATAATTGGAAGAAGTTTCCATGGGTAGATTTCTTTTTTTTTTTTGGTGCTGGGGATTGAAGCCAGGGCCTTGTGCTTACAAGGCAAGCACTCTACCGAATGAGCTATCTCCCCAGCCCCTGTGGGTGGATTTCAAACCACTTTTCTCACCTCCTCTCATATACTCAATATACTCAGATACTAGATACAATATCATCTCCAGTTCTTTGCCTGGAGAAAATTCGGGCAGTAAGAACTTTCTTGGAAGACCTTCCTATTGTTAGTCGACCTACCAGGACAACTAAAAATAAGTTAGATATATGCGAAAATGACTGCACCAAGGTGTACCCAAACAGTCCCAAACCAGGCCTACTTCCAGTGCCGTTTCTGTCAACCAATGACAACAACCAATGGAAAGCCACCCGACACAAGGTGTTGGGACAGAGGGGAAATTGAGGCGGAGAGTTGAATGTCATAATCAATTGTAGTTAGACATCTTATTATTGAAATTTTTATAAAAATTATGGCCAAGTCAATATACTACAGAGAAGCCTGTATAAAGGATAGTCTCAAGTTTGAGCCTTATTGGTCTCACAGAAAATTAATTTCCCAGTTGCTGTTTCCATTTAAGAAAAAGTGCCAGTGTAATTGGGTAAGAATCTCAGTCAAAAGTTGCCTGCCAACACATACCTAAATGTGTTCCAGATGATTAAAGAGGAATGGGGGGGAATCAAAACTCTTTTATGGAACATTTAAGTAAATGCATCTTGGTCAAGAAATGGATAAAGATTTTTTTAGACTTAAAAACAATAATAACATTGCAAATGAAAAGATGGACAGATTTTCAGTATAATTTACATCTTTTGCCTATTTGTAAAAATTGCAAGCAATGTAAGAGAAGCAGTAAGATGTGGGAAAACAACTGCAACAATATGACACAGATATGCATTTTAGTATAGAATATTATTTCCATGAATAAGAAAAGCAACTCGATTTACAATAGACACCAAGGCCTAATAAATGTATGGTAAAGCATTCACCCCAACCAGGTTTCATGAAGCAAAAGTCGTGCTCAGCGTAACACACAAAGAGATGCCTTTTCTGCATTTAGTAAATATTTTTAAACGATTATGTTCAGTGCTGATAACAGAAGGAAAACTTGTACATCAGTAACATCAGTAATGAAAATGCAAATTGGACCGCAATTTCTGGAAAGCAATAGGGCATTATGCATCAAGCAAGAGCTTTTAATTGTTCAATATCTTGATGGTTTTCCTTCTAGGAATGTCTCCTAGGAAATCATCTCAAATTTAGACAAAATTTGTGTACAATACATTCATAGCAGATACCACTCTTAACTGTAAAAAAAATCCAACAGTGGTGAGGCATACAATAAGGCTTAATTCAATGAAATTCCTGCTCAGGTCTTTTGCCCTTCATTTTTGAATTGATTTACTTTCTTACTTGTTTGAAGAAAATCCCTTTTCTAAATATTGACATTGTTCTGATGAGTTTGGGGTTTCTGTTCTGGTTTGGGGGGTTTGTGGTATTGTTGTTGTTACATTGAAAGTATCTTCTCCAAGTCTGTGGCCTAACATGTACTTTAGTTATGTTATCTTCTCTAATGTAAAAATGTTATTTTCTCCCTAAGACAGGAGCAGGACCACAACAACAGACAACCTGCAATACAAGGCTGGCACAGAGTAACCAAAGGGGTGGCCCAGGGCTTGCCCACCTGGCATAGGCAAGGCCCTGGGTTCCACTGTCGGCACCACCGTCTGGATAGATAGATAGATAGATAAGCAAGCAACCAAGCAGCCTCATGCTGGAGACCAGCTGGAGCCTGGAGGGCCCTCACGCACGCACACATGTGGGCACACACATGCGGGCACACTGTGTAACGCAGGCATTCAGAAAAGTCAGAGAGCTGAGGGTGGAGCAGGAATATTAAAAAAAATTAAAATTAAATTAAAAAAAAAAAAAAAACTCCACAGCAACGCAGCTACAGCTACACCCTGAATACAAGGCAAAAACTTGACACATCACAGTGGAGCTACTAAAAATCAATGAAAAAAATCTTGACAGCAGACAGGAAAAGATACATAGGATACAAAGGAACAAAGATAAGAATCATGAGAGAGAGCTCATCAAAAACTGTCACAGAAGGTGACATCAAGAGTGGGGGACTGTAAGAATTTCATAACCTCCATAAAGGGTGCTTAGAGTCAAAGGCTAAATACTTTTTCAGACAAAAAAGTTGAGAAAATGTCTCCATCAGGCATATTATAGGAAATATTAAAAGAAATTCTTCAGGCAAAAAGAAAGTCTATAGACATGACAAAAATGAAGACCCATTAAAAAAACTATTCATGTTTTAATTGCTCTAAAAGATAACTGACTGATGCAAAAATAGAAGCGATGTATTATGGAATAAAATTTCTGACAAAAAACAGTCAAAGAATAAAGGAACAGAAGGGAGAAATTGAAATTATACTGTTGGAAGAGTCTAATGCTATGTTTGAAGTTGTATAATATCATTTGATGGTAGACTTTGATAAATCAAAAATGTATAATATAAACCCCAAGAAATCACTTAAAAATTTTAAGACTATTAATAGTGGAGATAAGATGTATTTGTAGAAAATAATCTAAAAGTAGATTGAAATAGAAAAGAATGAAGAGCAGATGGAACAACTGCTCTTCATAGAGGACAACTATGAAGAAGTAGATGATATCCCAACCCTATCTATAGTTACATTAAATGTAAATGGTCTAAACTCACAAAAAAAAGGATAGATAACAGACTGGAGTTTTTTAAAGCGGTGCCCAATTACATGCTATCTGTAATGGTTAATTTGACTTGTCAACTTGATTGGGTTAAGAGACCAAAGATTAAGAGGCTTCTGGGTGTGTCAATGAGGGTGTGTGTAGGAATGATTGGCATGTGGGGTAGCAACCTGGCGTGGAGACCCTCCCTAATCATGGGCGGCACCTTCCAATAGAATGGTGGCTTGGATGGAATAAAAGTTGGAACAAGGAAGCAGCAGCAAATGCAAGCTTGATTCTTATTGAATGGGTTCTCATTACTACTGCAATTGCCTGAGGATATCAGACTCACTCTTCCAAAGTGGACTCTGCCAGTGATTCTCCATGGAGTTTCCAGAAGCCTTCAATCTCAGACTGGGGTAGCACCATTGATCCCTCTTTTTCTGAGGTTTCAGCCTCTTGAACTGTGCAGCTACTGGTTCTTCCAGCTCTCCAGCTGCAGATGGACATTGTGGACTGTCCAGTTTCTGGTTGTGTAAGCCAATCTAATAAATCCCCTTTTTATAAACATACTTCCTTTTATTCTGTTCCTCTAGAGAATGCTGACTAATACACCATCTATTAAAGAATTCACTTTAAATATAAAGACATACTTGAGTTAGAGTAAAACATAAATAGAACATACCATTCAAATGCTAATCAAAACTAAGATGCAATGGTTATACTATAACAGAGTATTAGACTTCAGAACAAGAAACATCACTGAAGATAAAGGGGGACAGTACAAAAGGACAAACCAGCCAATTCACCAAGAATACATAACAACTTTAAATGACGTCGACAACAGAGTTTCAAAATACATGAAGCAAAACTGGTGGAACTGCATAAGGACACGGGAAAAAACACAATTTCAGTTGGAGAACACAAAACTCCTCGCAGTGATCAATGGAACAAGTCTACAGAAAATCAGCAAGGCTGTGGAAGACCACAGCCAAAGAACTTGACTCATCTGACCCAGGAACAATGACAGACTATACTTCTTCTCAAGGCACAGTCACCAAGACTGGTCATGTTCTGGACCATAAAAAGTCCTCAACAAGTTAAAACACTTGAAATCACACAAAGCACATTCTCTGACTATAACAGAATTAAGTTTGAAATCAATAAGTAGAGGGCTCCTGCCAAGGCCTGGGGAGGAAGAAGAGTTCCACAATAGAAGGCACAAGGGATACGGCAGGGGGAAAACTTGTCCTCTGTCCCAATAATGGTAGAGATTACCTGACTCTATGCACATGTCAAAATTCATAGACCTGCACACTAAAAATGTAACGTGACTGAATGCCTAAATAAATGATTAACTTTTAAATCAAAATTTGAAGGTAAGCTTCTGATGACATTAAGTAAAACAGGATCATCATTATACTATTTTATATGAAACCAAAGATGTTACAATGAATTAAAAAAAAAGAAAACACTTCTGAATATCAAAATATAGGCTGTTTAGTATGGTTATTTACTTTCTAATCTTCAAAATTGTTTTACACATTCATAATGTTCAAAGATAACACAAAAATCACTTACATGAAAATGATATCAGAAGATTTGAAACAAGGACTGTCCCCCTTGGTGTATGATTGTCATCTCCAAGGCAACCCCTTAAGAGGGCAGGTGTCTAGACTAATAAGCTGGAGTCTATGCCAAGAAACCCTGGGAAAACCCTTCTTTGCAGGTCATCTGCAACGTGACAATTCTTCATCTGGAAAAACGGCCAGAGAAGCTGTCACAGGGAAAGCCCTGTGTCCATGCTCTGGCCTCCCATTGCTGATGGATACTGATGGAAGGACCCCAAGCTCAATCTATTCTGTAACAACCTATGTGGTTTCTAAGAACCACACGACCTGGCACCTGTGGGCTCTCTCCTCCAGCTGCCCGAGGTGCCAAAAGGAAAGAAGGCTAAGAGGAGGAGGGGGCCCCAGTGCCTGCTGTCAGGAGGAAGCAAGAGGCCAGGAAGGTGGAAAGTCCCCTACTGGAGAAAAGGTCTAAAATTTCAGCATTGGACAGGACATCTAACACAATGGGGACCTCACCCACCTTGCCAAGTGGCACTGCTACATCTGGCTGCAATAGCAAAGGGCCATACCCAATAAGCAGCTAAAAGTGCCTCCTTAATTAACCAGTTCACCCAAACCTGGGACCACCAAATGGCTACACAGCTGCTTATTGGTACATACCAGAGACCAAGCAGGAAAAGAAGCTGAGGCTGTTGTCCAGGCTGAGAAGAAAGCTGCTAGCAAAGGGGACATCCTACTAAGAAACTATCGGTCCTTTGAGCAGGTGTCATACTGTCCTCACCATGGAAGAGAATAAGAAGCCTCAGCTGGCGGAGACTGCACATGATGGGGACCCATGGAGCTGGTTTCCATCCTGCTCGCCCTGGGCTGCAAGATGAGAGGCCCTCATACATCCCCAAGGGGAAGGGTGGGCTGGGACGTCAGTCCACAGGAAGATGGGCAGCACTGTTGCCTTCACAGTTAACTCGGAAGCCAAAGGAGTTCCGGCCAAGCCGGTGGAAGGTACCAGGAACAATCACAATGACAGATAAGATGAGCTCGACACCAGAGGGAGGTACCATCCTGTGTCCAAAATCTGAGGCTCGCATAGCCAAGCTGGGGAAAGTTTTGTTACTTTTATGTACAGAAAACTCAATGGTGCACATTTAGCCCAGTTTGGTGGCAAGTTCTTTGGCCTTTGCCTTTTCTAGTTTGGCAATGCTCTGGGGTTGGGGTAAGGGAGACAAGCATAGAGAGGCACAGAGGACCTTTAGCACAATGAAACTCCTTCGTGTGATACTGAAAGGGTGGCCACATGTCACTAGAAGCCTGTCCAAACCTCCAGAACACATGACACCAGGAGTGAACCCCAGTGTACACCTAGGGCCCTGAGCAACAATGATGCATCCAGGCAGGTTCGTCAGCTGTGAACAGCGTACCCAGCGAGGGTGTTAGTAGTGGGAGGCTGTGCTCCGTGGGCAGATCGCAGGCAGCAACTCTGTACCTTCTGCTCAGTTTTGCTGTGAACTTAATGCTGATCTTAAACATCAATTTAGAGTCCAAGAAGACTCCTCCCTCGTCACTGGCCGACTTTCCTATAATGGCAAAAGCAACTGATTTCTCCTCATACGGTGATATTGAGTATGTGGACTCTCTCTCTCCATGAACTTTGAAATAATAAAAAGGCAAACATTGGTGTTTTTTGTTCTTGTTTCAAGAGACAGCCAGCCACAGCCTGGTTCTGTGAGCCCTCTGTTAGAGCTAAGGAGTAAACAGATGGGACGCAAAGTGGGGCCAGAGTCCCCGGCTTGGAGAATCCCAGTCCCCTCTCACGTGAGCCCTGGAAGACTGGAAAACACAGAAACAAGATGCATGCCAGGAACACATAGGTTACAGGGGGTTGGGTCCCAAAACCCATGATTTAGTTTCGAACTCCAGTGCCACTAAGTTATTCAGGAACCCAGGACAAGTTCCATCACCTCTGCCACCCCTGCCCCCAGACTCAGTTTCCACTCCATAAATTGTGAATGATACTCGTGTCACCCTCAGAACCGTGCTGGGGATGAAGGGACAGGGTGTGCCTAACCTGTCAGCCTGGTGAACTGTGAACCTCAGGAAATCTTAGCTGGATCAGCCCAGGAAGGGTAAACCATGGCCACATCTCTTGGGGGACCGACACTTGGGCTGTGGCCTGCACACGCGTCTCTTCTGGACCATGCGAACTTGAACTCCAGGAGCCCGTGGCTGGCGGTTCCGTCTGAGACCGTCAATCAGGCTTCGTGGTGCTTACAGCAAATGCATTGACTGTTCCAGGTAGCGGGGACAGTTTTCATTGTTTCTGGATTTCTTCTCCCCAGAACACAGGCCAATTATACTATTAATCTCAGAGAAATGACTGCAAGTAAAAAGCACAGCATTTTTGCATACAAATGCGAGAGTGTAGTGAAACTACCACATAGAGACTGGAGAAAGGAGAAGTGTGGAAATGCAGTTACTACTTTTTTCTGAATCTGTAGAATGAGGAAAATTCGTGAAGAATTCTAAATATACTTCGCGTTCGACGATAGGAAAAATAATCTTGGACATAGCAAAATGTTTAAAATACCGAAAATGGGAAAACAAGTGAATTCTTACAGCGCCTAAATCCTGTGATTTTATAACATTGTTAATTTTGATAAATGAGAGAGATGAAAATAGATATTTCTTGCCAGAAATGAGAATATTTGAAGCAATAATGCAAGTAACTGAGTATAAAAAGATAAAGGTACTAGAGAGAAGATTTACCATTACTTAACTTAAAAGTTAATTTTTAAGTAAAAATTAGAGGCACCAAAACTTTGCATGAAACAGAATATCTGCTGTACATTTCAAGCTAATTCCAGAAAATCATGGGAGGTGAGGAGCAACTACCCTGGGGGAAGAAAGACGAAAACAGGGAAGGGCAAATACAGAACATTGCAAAGGTGGATGATTAAAAAAATAAATAAATAAATAAGGAGATTTAGCAAATTATTCACCATCCTGGTGCCTCCTGCTTTAAAATTATTCACACATAATGACAGGAGGGCTGATCCTTGAATGCTCCAGAGAAAGAGGTCCTGAGAGTCTTCAGATCCATAAATAATGGAATTGATTAAAAATAGGTCACCCAAATCAATCTAATTGCCTTCTATTTTTAATGTAAATTCTTTTCATTGATTTTCAAAATGGGTAGCCCATTAAAACACATTAATCATGACCCTGAAAGTGTATTTGTATTGCAAAAAGCCTAAGATGAAGAATAAAAAGCAATTTCCCACCACATGAAACTGGAAGAGAAACATCACCAAAGATAGCCATAACCCTGCTTTTCCCAGGAAAACTCATTTCTGGGTAAAAGCTGGGAGGTGAGGCATCCAGACAGCAAAGCCTTGTCCAGCTGCGGGTCAGCAGGTGGGAACTTTGAAGCCTTTTGTGTCTTATTTGAATAAAAGGTCTCTAATTTTGTAGAGCCGAGGTAAAAACACAGGACTGGTCATCTGTGTGGATTATCACGTAAGTAATACACCCAGCAACTGCAGGAAAGATGCTCCTTCTGCAAAATAAGCTGAAGAGAAGCAGTATCAGAAATGACCCATCATGCCACCAACCAGAGATAACTCCAGAAACATTTTGAGAGGCACACACTCAAAGTTTTAAAACATGATGTATATTTATACACACATTTTAGATGCCAATCAATACAGTTCTTCAAAAGTATTAATGGGGCACAGAGAGGTGTCTCTCACCATTTGCTCAACTACCCTTCCAGTGTTGGACATTGTGAACAGAGCTTCACTAAAGTCCTTCAGCCAAATCCTTGCCGACGTGCTGATGACTTAGGGTGGATTTCAGAAAGCAGACTCATTAAAGGGAAGAGGAGACGCAGGCTGAGCTTGAAGTTGAGATCCTCCTGCCTCAGCCTCCTGAGCCACCGGGATTACAGGTGTGCACCACCGTGCCCTGCAACACACACATTTTGAAGTCTCTTTCATACATACCAACCAAGAGGAACTTGGGAACATGATCGCTGCTTTCCCAAAGTATTAAAAAACACTCCACTTCTTCCCCACACCCTCACTGGTACTTGTTATTGTTCTTTCTACTCATCTGACTAGCTGTGGCTTTTCATTTAGTTTTTAGCCAGACAATTCTATATGCCAGCAGTGCATTGGTATTCCGTGTCTTTTGGCAACAATTGACAAACTTGGCTCTTTTCCCACGAGGGACTTTCATGTTCTTCTTTTATATGTTCTTAAAGGATTCTTATGAATCCTTTGTAATATTCAATTCTGCTACTCTTCTGTTTTTGTTTTTGCCTGTAGAATTTTTCTTAGGTATTTTTTGTCACAAAGAAATGTTTTATTTCTATGTTTTCACATTTTAAAAAATGTTTCCTTAAGTACTCTGCCTTAGCCATCATCCTTGGAAAGTCTTCCCTGACCTCCTATGACACCAAAATCAGTATGAGTAATAAAAGTTCCTTTATATTGTCGGCCTCTAAATAAAATAGAGGCACAACATCTTTTTAAGCCAGAAAATTTTTCTAATGACAATACAAAAGAGAAATAAAGCAATTCGTGATGCAATAATGTGTATTTCTGAATACAAATACCTGAGCTCAGCTGCAGTAAGATTGTCATGAAAAGAGGGGTTTGAGGCATAGGTCAGAGGTAAAGCACTTGCCCAGCATGCACAAGGAGCTGAGTTAGATTTCCAGCAGAAAAAAATAAAAAATAAAAAGAAAGAAAACAAATTAAAATCCATTCTGTATAAACAAAAACAGAAAATTAAGTATCTAAGATACCAATGGACACCAGAATTGAAAACTTGAGGTACTTATGAGTACTGGATGGAAAGCTATGTTAATTAATAGTAGGCCATGCTAATGTGAATGTGATAAGAGAAAGGAGAAATACTTTGAATTGAAGGAAGAAAAAAATGATGAGGCAAATTATAAATGGTCAAAGTGCAGAATATTGGGAATTTCCTTAGATTCCATCACAGTATAGAGTAAAAATGACATATCACAAACTCAAAATCTTACCAAATGCCGAGGCCTGAGAAAGATCTTCGGACCCCATATTCTTCACCAGGTGATGGACAACAGAACGACTTGGAAGAAGAACCAGGTCCCAGAGGACAAGAGGAGTTCCACCACAGGCCTCTGGGCGTCACATGGGCGTCGTATGGTGGATTGGCACCAGTAATCAAAAAGCATATTACTATAGTCTTTAACTTTCATGATAAACTTTCTCATCATGTTATTATAAAACTATTTTGATAATTCATGACCTGCATATTAGAAATAGTATAAAAGACTTTAAGACAAGTTTTATCAAGAAAATTTTATGAGATCCCTCCATTTCATGTGTCTTCACCATATAGTAATATTTGAGCCCAAGTCTCAAATCTGTTTTTATGTAAATGTTCCTGGTTGAACTGATTTTGTAATAACTGGACTACTACTTTGAAACAATTTCCACCATAAAAAACTCAACAAACTTAATAGCATTGAATATCAATTCTGTTCTCTAGCAGTAATCAAACTAGAAATCAATATTTCTCTGGAAAAGAGAAAATCAATAACAGAAAGACAACAGAAAATCCTTAAACATGTAGAAATTAAGCAATACACTTCCAGATAATCCCTGATCAAAGAAGACTCAAAATAAATTTTTTAAAATACATAAAATCTAATGGGAAAAAATAATATACCCAAAATATATAGGATGCTGCTGCAACAATAATTTGAGGGAAATTCGCAGCATTAAAATGCTAAAAATCAGTAACCTAAATTTCTACCTTAAGATATTAGAAAAATAAGAGCAAATTAAAGTCAACACAAGTAAAATGTTACCTTTAGGGAAACTAGTCAAAATGTTAAGGAAATATCTCTGCATTATTTCTAACAGTTACATATCAACCAGTAATTATTTCAATAAAAATTCAATTAAAAACAGTTCATTGTAGTTCTAAACATCGAAGTAGAAAGATGAAACTTTAAATATAATATGGAAGTGTGTTCAGTCTCCTTAGCAATTAAGGAAATACAATTAAAACCACTATTTTGTACTTATAGGATAAGCAAAAATCCAATGCTAAGTGTTGGCAGGAAGGTGGATGATAAAAACTCACATACACACCTGTTTGTTAATCTTTATGTTATGCAGGCAACAAAAGTTTTTATAGATGTATTGCATATTTGATTTTAAAATTAGATATAAAATGATTTAATTCTTGACAAATGCTTCTAGTATTTGTTGTTAAGCAAAATTCCAGGATCTTAAATCTTATGATTTAATTATTTGATATTCAATATCTACTGGTATTACCCTAAGGTTATTAGAATTAGGAATTATAATATTAAATTTTATCTATGCAAGTAGAAACAGCAATAAAAACTATTAGATAATGCTTGGGCTAAAGAAGAAATCGAGAGGGAACTCACAAACTAGCATTCTGAGAATAAACAGCCTCACATACATTTATTAGGAAGCAAAAGCAAATGAAAGCAAGTTAATTAAGCTTTCAACTCAAGAAGTGGTGACAGAACAGATGAACTCAAGTAAGGAAGAAATTATTAAAGACAAACCAAGAAATTAGGGAATTTCTTCCCCACCACCTCCCACTCCCACATAATGGGGAAGTATGTGCCTATACATCTGTACATATGTGAGTATAGTATATGTATAAATATACACATATATAAATATATGTACATATATGTGTATGTATACTCAAACATTTAAATCATAATATATATTTCTAAAACCTCCTATTTATAAAAATATCACATACATTTTATATGTCAATAATTACAGTACTTCAAAATTGTCAGGAATGAACTACAGATAGTACCCACCATCATTTACTCAAGTGACCTTCTATTGGACGTTACCAACTGTTTTTCTAAAGGTCCTCCAGCTAAATCCTTGCCAGAATCATTAAGTGCTTTGATAGATTTTTAAAAGTAGACTCTTTAAATCAAAGAATAAACACATTTGTGTGAGCTTTGATTGACATCTCATGGAAATCCAGCTGTTACCCAGCTATTTCACAGTCTCTGCATCAGCTGAGGCCTGATGTTTGTGGTTAATAATTCATCTCAGGCTGCAATTCTCACTGTTACAGTGCAATTTCTGTGTCAACCCTGGTACCAGCCAAAAGCTGTGCTTTTCCCATCGAAGACTAGGGGTGACATTTGTACACCTTACCAACATAAAATTATTTACATGGCAACTCTATGCAAAATAAAACTCCATCCATTTTATTTGAAGCAAAATTCAGGCACATTTTATAGAGAGCAGCCATAAAATCATTCCAGTGAGAACGATTTCCTAGACACAGTTATTGTAAATGGCTTTTCAAAGTTTGGAAAGTCTAGCTTGGCTAGCAGAGAGCAGTGTGCAAGACCCTGTAGCCAGAGTTGCATGCTCTGCCCTCAACTCTACTGGCCGTGGAAACCCTGTGAGACCCTGAAGTGCTGCACCCAGGAACTTTTGCTCCCGGGGAAGAAGTCGACCTGTGATACTCCCCTATTATGTGGGAGTGAAAAGTGGTGGGGAAGGAATTTGCTTAGTGGGCCTGGGTTCCTGAAGGCACATGTTTAGGCTGCCACGAGTCGGTAAGGGGTTGTAGGGATGGCATCAAAGGAGAAGCCTCACTCTGGTTTCCTCTTTCCTTTGCTGGGTCACCACTCAAGGGATGGAGGAAGCCAGTCAGAAGGAACTGAGAGACTAGCAGGCCCGAATGACAAAGGCCAATGCACAGGTTTAGGCTGACTGACGCACACGCTTTATACTTCCATTAAAGACTTGAACTTGAGACTGAGAAGCCTTTCCCCCTGAAGCTGCCTAGGAGTCCCTGGACAGAGGCAGATCCTTGGATCGTCAGTGAAATCAGTAAGGAAAGCCTTGGCGTCTGACGGTGGTTCCCAGGGATGAGCAACAAGCCTTAAGAGAGGCCGGTTTCTTAAAGTGGCACCATCACACTAGTCCGAGAGGCGCAGCAGAGAAAGTTCCCCAACACGTAGAGGAAAAAAAGAAACCTTGGGGCGCAAGTGAGGCTGAGTTAGTGCACAGGTAGCTTAAAGGGGAGTGTCCCGCAGCCCGTTCCCGAGGGAGTGAGGAAAAGGCACAGGGCAGGACAGGCCACCCGGGAGCGCAGGCGCGGACTTGGTACGAGGACCGCGGCCGCCCCCCACCGCCCACCCCTACCCTCTCTCTTTCCGCAAAGCCCGGGGCGGGGCCTGAAACTCGGACGCGGATTGGCGGGGAGAAAGTGGGTAAACACGTTTGAAAGAACCAATCAACGCCGCCCGTCCGCGCCAGCCAATAGGAGCCCGAGAGGCGGCGGGGCGGGGCGGGGCGGCGGGTTTGAGCGACGCGCGGGGACCTGCCGGTTTCCTGCTGGCGGTGGCGGCGAGCTGCGTGCGCCATGGAGGGCCCGGGCCTGGAGGAAGACGCGCTGCTGCAGAAGCTCAGGAACAGTCGCCGCCGCTTCCAGAGGCGCATGCAGCAACTGATAGAGAAGGTGGGCCCCGCCGCTGGGGCGGGACGCGGCGGGGAGGCGAAGGGTCAGGGCCCGGGTGCAGGGAGCGGCTGGGGGCGCGGGTGCCGGGGGCGCAGGCGGTCCCGGAGGGGCGGGTGAGCGTGGTGGGGCGCTCCAGACTAGCGGCCGAGCACCTCCTCTCCCCGGGTCGGTACCCCCGCGGCCCTAGGACCTGACAGATGCCCTTCCTCCCCGCAGTATAATCATCCCTTCGAGGACGACCCGCTGGTGGACATGGCCACCCTGACCTACCAGACGCCCCAGGGTACGGAACGGTCGTGAGCATTTGCGGTTGAGAATGTGAATAGAATAGTGCAGTCTGGAATTTGAAATGCTGCCCCGCCCTCGTGGGAAAGTGACACTTGTTCACTTCAGCAGTAGGGATCAGAACATTGTCTTTTGGACCTTTATGTTATGTATTGCCAACAGGATTACTTATCTAACAAGCAGAATTCCTGAAGACACAAAGGCATCCTCGTTAAAAAAAAAATACCTCTGCCTTACAGGATTGACAGGTCAGCTTAGCCAGTCAGTGTCTCAACCTCTTCATCTGTAAGAGAGGAAGGATAATGACAATCATCTACCCATCGCCGATGTGGTAGCAGTTATGTAGAATCCTTATAAGATGCTTGGAGCAGCACCGGGCACTGGTGACACTCATTAACTGTTGTCCTGTTTAACTTGAGTAGTAACATCTTCTTCAGGGTTCTGGCTACTCTGCTGGAACATGCAGAAGCAGCCTCTTGATGTAATGGTTAATGTTGTAAACCGTCTTAAGTGGATTCTCTTCGGTAAGTGACTGGATAGTGTCTGCAACAGATGAGGACACTTGTCCCTGTATGACTTTATTACCAAGTCAGTTTCACCTACTAAAGAAAGCAAATCTCGGATCACATTCTGCCCTGCACTAGGCAGTCAGGCACAATAGGTTAAGTCCTGCTGCTTGAATCAAGAGAAATCCTCACTCTGCCCTTTTAACTGATCCAGCCACACTTTTGGTGAAAATTTTACCCAGGCAGACACTAAAATATTCAGCATCAAATTTCTTGTCCTTTCTGATCTGGCAGGACACAACCTAAGGGTTCATCTGTAGGCTTCACTGACTTCTTATAACAAGCACAGGGAGCATCTACAATGTTTTGGACAATTTACATATCTTGAATACCACTAATTTTGCCAGTGAGAACTCTGGATGTCATTTGGGGGAACAGTGGATAGGGCACCTGAACACCTTGGGAACAGGCACATTTGACCTTGTAGCGCTGGCTAACGCACAGGCTCCTAGCACTACCGGCCAAGGTGCTGGTTGCCAGTGCAGGAGATTTGTGTGTAACAAGCTCATAGCTTGTGTCCTGGTGCTCGTCCTGAGACAACTAGTGGCATGGCCTTTTCTTAGTGCATACTAGTGTGAATTGCCAGTTCAAGGCAGCACTAAAAGGGAAGAGTGGAACTAACTGGCATCAATTGTGACGAAGACAGCAGGGAAATACTAGTCCATCTGGGTGTATTGACCACTGACCCCATGCCCTGCTCTCCTAAGAGTCTCATACTGATTCTCAGCCCTGCAAGGTAGGGACACTGTTGGATTCATCACAATTAAATGTGGACACAGTACAGAGAAGCTAAGTAACTTGTACCGTGTCACTTAACCAAAGTGTGAAGCCTTGGTAGACTCTGAACCCACGTGTGCAAGCATGACTTTGCTCTGGAAAGGCCTTGTGGCACAGTGGTCAAGAGTGCAGAGTCAGCACTGCCCAGAGTTCACATTCAGGCTCCACCACATGGGCAGATGGCTGGGACTAGTATTTGAACTTCACTTTGCCCACATCCATCTGTACAATGACCGTGGTAAGTCCCTGTCCCACAGATGTTAAGAGAACTATACAAGCTATGTGTGTGTGAGTTGTTGTGAATTCTAAGTGAGGCATTCTTGGAAAGGGTTTAGAGTAGAAATTGGAGCATAGTGAACACTGTAAATTTTTGCTGCTATTAACTATCTGAAACCTCCACTGTCCCGTATTAATTTGAATTTCCCCCCAAGAAGTTTAGGGAGAGCTTGAGTATACGGCCCAGGCTCTGCAAGCTGGTAGGTGGCAGGACTGGTCACACTTAAAGTCCAGAACTCAGTGCTGGCCCTGTGCATGGGCTTGCAAGCTCCTACTGCAAGCACTATGTAGAGATGCCCTCAAAAAGTGCTTACTCTGCTGGGTATGGTGGCTCATACCTATAATCCCAGTGACTCGGGAGGCTGAGGCACAAGGATCACAAGTTTAAGATGAGCCGTAGCAACTTAGCAAGACCCTGTCTCAAAATAAAAAATCAAAAGGGCTAGGGATGTGGTTAAGCATCCCAGTGCTTGATCCCCAGTGCCAAAAAAAGAAAAAAGAAAAGTGCTTACTGCAAATGTAGTATATGTGTTGCCCTTGGTACGTGTGTATTTTAAGGACACTACCTGGCATACGTATGTTCCTGTTCTCATTCAGCTTTACAGGTCAGTGATGTGGCGAGCTACTGCCCGGTAGGTGGGAGAGATCTCCATTGTGACAACTGTCTGTTCTACTTAAAGGCTAGCAGCAGACTGTGGGGCCTGGCTCGCTCTTAATAGCACAGGCTTTTCGTATCTGTCACCTTGGCTTTCTGTGAAGACACGTTGAGCAGTTCAATGTTGAGGATCAAACCATCATTTTTGTTTCTTCTCTTAAGGATTGAAAATTTGGGGAGGAAAACTAATAAAGGAAGGAAGCGAAGGACTGATCCAGGTATTTAACGTCAGCGCGTGTTGTCTGAGTGCCTTGCTGGGGAGGAGTGCTGGTGTGGACGAGGACCGGCGCCCATCCTGTGCCCAGGCGCGGGGGCCTTGGCAGAGGCCTGTTTCCTCACCCGGCATCCTGTGCTTCTATGTTTGAGGATTTACCAAGAAGCAGGTCTGTGTTGCTTGTTGGGGACGAGGAGCAGCCCTGTGGTGTCGGGCTCTTTTTTAAGCCTTGCCTTTCCGGTGGGAGAAGTTGCAGGCTCTGTCAGCTGGCCCCGTGCAGAGGCTGGGCCAGCTCCATGACTTCTCACAGGCCACCAGCCTGGCCAGGAGCTCACTCCTTGGGTCCTCATAGAAGAGGGGAGCGTGCAGGTTCCGTGCCCGCCACCGGCCCGCAGCTGGGCAGCTTGATCCCTGCTGTGCCTGTGGAGCTGGCTCTCCTACTGTGGGACCCCAGGAGCCTTTGCCCTGTGAACTTTTGCAAGGTCATCAGTGTTCTGTTAATCGTGCTTCTTAGATGCCTCGTGCTCCTCAAGGTCACAGGTCAGGAAACCCACGTACCCACGGGTGGAAACGTTGTCTGCTGTGAGGAGACACAGCACTGACAGCGGTTCTAAATCAAGCCACCTTGATTGTTTAGTCACAGGAATGACAGAAGCACACACAACTACTGAAATCAGCCTGACCCCTGCGCTGTGGCCACCAGTGCCATTGTTGTTCAGTGTGATTTGTCTGTGTCCACATGTGAATAAATACACGTCGTCTGTACTCTCACCTCCCAGTGAAGAGACGCAGGAACCTGTCTCCATCATCCGTCCAGAAGTCCAGCCACCATTTTTAACTGTCTCCCATAAGTCAGGGTTGCTACGCTTTTTCTGAAAGGCCAGATGTGAACATTCGAGGCCTTGCCCCTGTATGTCTGTGGCAGCTTCTCAGCCCTGTTGTAGGGGAGGTAGCTTGGATGATGGGAATGAGCAGCCATGGCTGCATTCCATCTATAAAACCCCTGTGTGGAGTCCCAGGGGAATAGCCCAGTCCTAATTTCCCCAGTATTGAGGTCCCCCACCCCTTTTTAGTAAATGCCCAGAGGTGAGATTAGGAGACCAAAGGACTGTTCTCTTTAAATCATACACACAGAGGCACCCACTTATCAGACCCGTGCTGGAATGGTCCTGGTAGCAAAATGCTTCTGTCTGGACATTCAGGCTTTTGCTTAAAATGTAGGAGGCCTGGGACCCAAAGAATTGCTGGACTTGGAAAAGTGGGCGTAGCTGTGATTACAACTTGGACATCCATAGCCTCACTAGATGGTGGTGACTGTGCCCAAGTCCACCTTCAGCTTCCCCCCAGGACCAATCGCTCATACTCCTCCCTCAGTCCCTGGAGACTGTGCATTGCCTGAGCTGTTGATCATAACCTAAGGCCTGTGTTCTCTGCAGAGCTGCCAAGCAGGGGTTGGTGAGGCTTGGCTGCTTCCCCATGATTCCCAAGCTAGTTATACTACCCTTCAGACCCAGGCAGCCTCAAAACCTAGCTCTGAGAACTGCCATCCCACCTGTGCGACGGTGTCCCTGGAGGCAAAGGCCATGGTCTCCGGGAAGCGGGTTCAATTGCTGTGCAGTGCTCGCAGGAGCCTCATGTCCCCTGGACCCACAGAGACAATGCCCAGGACCAGTCCTAGAGGGACAGTGCACCCTGTGGGAATCCCGAGAATATTTCAGCCAGTCTGACATGTCAAATGCTCAGATTTCACTAATGAGACTGGTTGGTGTCATTGGTGTAGAGCAGGCTCCAGAGGACAGAGACGCCTGCCCGGGAGTGACCAGATGATCACCCTGTGGTGTGAGCTCCTAGTCGGGAGCTCGAGTGTAGACCAGCTCCACGCGGGGGATTTGTAGGACGCACAGCAGCGCCTCACCCTGCAGCACATGTGACAAGCCTAAAACCACTTCTGGGCATTTACTGAGCACATCATCCCAGGGCCTCCACCGACCCAGTGAGGACCCTTGGCTGCAGGCCCTATGGAGTCGTGGATGGGCGGGGCCGGGCTGTTCTGCCGCAGAGCTCTCCCCAGCCCCTGCTGCCCCCTGCTGCCTGTTCAGGGGACTCTCAAAGCAGCCAAGGAAGGAGGCAAGGCTGCTTCTCTGCAGGGAAGCTCCACTGCCTCTGGGAAGCCAACAAGCAAGAAGCCTGCTCTCCTGTGTCGCAGGACAGGTGCAGGCTTCCCACGCGCGGTGGCCTGCAGAGCTGCCGTTGCTCAAGCAAGTGTGTCTTTGCTGACTCTACCTCTAGGACCCCCCTGGGAAGTCGGAGGACAGGATAGAAGGCCCCAGGCGTGCCGCAGCCCAAGGTGACGAGCCTCCCCTGTCCTGCACACCAGTCCTGGGAGCCGGTGAGTGCCGCCCGTTAGGAGAGGAGCCAGCAGGAACTGCCAACTGTCTCTGTCCCAGCAGTGCAAGGATGAGGTTCCCATTATTGATGGTTTTTTTGGTTTTTTTAAATTTTCCCCCCTAAGGGGTATTTTTAAAACGAAAGACATCTTGAAGTGCCCTGTTACATCCTTCTAAGCCCCTGGAGGGTAGACCATGGTGGCACAGAAACCACTCAGATATTTCTAGTATAAATGAACACCCCATCCCCCATTGAAAATGTATCATGTCAAGCTGATATGGGATCAGGGATGGTTCCAACGCTCCTGCCTGCCTTGCCCCGGCCGTCTCACTGCCTGGACCCAGCCCTGCCCCGTTTCCTCACCATCCCCCGCCCCCCTTTTCCTTCTCCCTTCAGCCTGCCCTCTGGGCTGGTTCCTGCTCAGATGTTGAATCCTGCTCAGATTTCACCTTAAACATGTGGAGCCTGCCTCGAGTCTCTGCCCACCGCCCTGTCCCAACCACCTCTCTCTCTTCAGCCCCTTACAACCCAGTGCCAGCAGGTGTACATTGCCACCTCGGTGCCCTGCCCAGGACAGCTCGCCTGGTGCCCCTGGTTTGGGCCGCATCTGCAGCCCTGCTCTGGGGGGCTTCCCGGCCGCCCCATTGCTGGGCCTGCCTGGCACCCCTGCCCTCTGCGGCGTGAAGCTTCAGGGGGTTCTGGCCTCTGCACACTGTTCTTCAGGGTCCTTTCTCCATAAACACCCCGTGTCCAAACTGGCACGTCTGAAGGAAGACGCCAACGCAGCGGACCTGCCCTCCAAGGCCCCCACCTCCATCTCCCTCCTCGAGCAGGATCCAAGGTCCTCTTCTCAGCCTCCCCCTCAGTCCTCATGTCCAAGGCTGTCCTGTCCTGTCACCTCCTGTCCTCTCTCAGGTCCACTGCCCCGCCCCCAGCCCTCAGCACCAGCTCCTGTCCCCTCCTGGGCTCCCTCCAGCTGCCTGGACAGCAGTGGAGAACTCTAGGCTGCAGGAGCTCTGTGGACAGTGCTAGGCGAGGGGCACCTCTCGTAGGTGAGAGGTCACTGAGTGTCCACCCTGGTGACAGAACACACTCGGGGATACGAAGCCATCCTGGAAAGGGATGTGTAAACTTTCCCAGAAATTCTGATTGCGATTCTTTTTTTACTTGTAGATCCAGGAAGCAGCAATGCCGGGACAGCTTCCGACGCTGGCCGCCCTGAGGCCCGGGCCTTGGTAAGGGCCACCTCGGGAGGGAGGGAGGCCTGGGGCTTCAGGCGCAGCTTCAGCTGGCGCAGACTCCAGGCGGCCCTGGGTGGCGGCCGAGTCCTCGGCGCATTGATGCTGCCGCCGTCCCTCAGGTCTGGGTTCCCCTTTCGGACCTCTGACAGGCAGTGTGACTCTCGGGTCTGGCCTGACTTCTGAACTTAACAATGGTAGAGCACTTGGGGATTTCCAGTCTGCAGCCAGAACTGTCTCATGTGGTCATGGTGTGCCGTGTGCCTTGACTGACTGAGACATCGTGAGCTGGGTTCCAAGGCCACCTGCCCCACAGACCGTGTCCTAGGGAAGTATCTCCAGGTCAGCCCTGGCACTGTTTAGTCACAAGGTCACACGGTTAGGTAGCTGAAGCTAGCCTCAAGAGTAAGGGTCCTTTGTGTCCCTTGCTCTGAGTGCCCCAGGGGCACAGGACTGTCTTCTGTGGTCTGGGTCTCACTTTCCTGCCCATCTGGGTGGATGGGAAGAAGCAACTCGGTCTACTCACACCCTGCCAGCAGTGAGGGACTGCACCTCATTTCCTCTCAGCTTCCTCTGTACGGAGGATGCCCACACCTCATGAGCCTTCAGTTGTCTGACTGGAGAGGCAGTGACCCTAGATACTCCCCAAGACCCGCTAGAGGGGCCAGCAGCAGGAGCAGGGTGCAGCCTTCCCTGCGACCCTTCCCATCTGGTCTCAGGCCCCATCTCGGCCCGACCCAAGTGCACACAGGCCGCAGCCTCTTTCCAGGGCCCAGCAGGTGAGGGGCCGGAGAGCCAGCCTCCGCCAGCCTCCTGAGCTGGGCCGTGAGCCTCTCTTATGAACCCGGCCGTTCGGATTGTTGCTGATAGTTGAGTCCTAAACTCTTCCAGGGATATTCAGGTCACCTGGAATTTTTTTCTGTTCTAGTAAAACTGTCGTAAACATCTCCAGACTTGGATTTTTTGGTCTTTTTACTTCTTTTTGGTGGTTAAGCTGGGTGAACTCTCTCGAGTCAGTCAGAGCCCAGTGGGTCTGCAAGGGGCCTGGCCCCTTTACTGCTACCAGCAGGAGGCACAAGGTGACTAAGTAGCTTCATTCAGAGATTCTGCAGGAACAGCTTCGCGACCAGCTGTGCCCAGCGGCTCTTAGGATACTGACTTCTCTCTGATCAGCCTGCAGTGCCTCGGAGCCCTCTGGAAAACGCGTTGAGAAGGAAATACCTGACCCGGGTGGACGCACTGCTTCAAGACGCGGGCTGTTTTCAGGTAGGCCGTCCCGCGCGTGTTACAGTTGGATCATGGAGTGGGTGCATTGAGGCGCATCGCCATTGTGGGTTTGGGTTTGGGGTGCTCCCCGCAGAGCCTGCCAAGGTCTGTGCGTGATCATTTCCAGACCCTTCTGTTCACGAGACGCCGTGTGTGTGCTCTGAACCAAACCCTGGGTGCCCCGCAGCTGCACCCTCCAGGGAACTGCAGGGATGGAGGGTGGCCCGACCCCCACTGTCCTGGGGCAGCCCACAGATCCAGGGGAGCCGTGGGTGGCCTGCTGGTGTGACCAGGGCTGGGAGCCGCAGCAGTGGCCACCCCTCGTCCCCAGCCTGTTGTGCCTGGTTGACGTCATGTTGAGGGAAGCAGCATGGGGGCCCTTGGGTGGGATGTGAGGTGGGTGGCCACCCGGCCCTGGCCCAGGGTAGGTGCTGACCCAGGGCAGCCACCTCTCAGCTCCACCTGAAGAAGAGCCCAGCTAACAATGTGTCCCTGAGGACATCGGGGTCACTCAGAAGCCAGGGATGCCCTGGCCCCACGGACGCACAGGGCGCAGCGTGGGTGAGAGCAGCTCCACCGGCAGAGGCAGCAGCTGTACCCCTCACTGCGGGGACCCGGGGCCTGGCTTAGTGACATGCGAGCGACGCCCCGGCCCCTGCCTGGCACGGTGGGCGTCCTCCTCCTGGTGAGCTAACTGGAGGAAGGGGCTGGATTAGGCCTAGGGTTATTGGGTCTTTGCCCACCATCCCTTTGGTTCCTAGGCAGTCTAACTGACCACACGTAATGGTGACCGAAGGAAGGCCAGCAGGTCCCCAGGGAGGGTGGCCTGGCATGAGGGCAGGGTTCCAGGTCCTCTGGGACACTCCTGCCCTCCGCCGCTCACTCGCTTGGTGCTGCCTTGCTGGATGCAGGGTCCTGTGGAGAGAGGAGCAGCTCCTGACTCGTCCTTGGTGTCTCATCAGGGGGCAGCACCTGGGGTCTCGACATTGGTGGCCCTCTTGTAATCATGGGCTTTGATTGCAGGGTGCAGAGAAGAGGGGTGCAGTGGACACACCCATGTCTCTGGGGCCTTCCTTGGCCTCACCTGCCACGCCCAGCCCTGGTAAGTGACCAACATCCCGTGAGCCATGTGTATCTCCGTGGGTTTTATTGGAGCCACAGGGCCGCTGAGCGCAGCACCACCCAAGTCGGACACGTGGCCGGTGGCTGGCACGTTGTGTCAGCATGAACCTCGACCCTGCCCTTCACGGCATTGTTTAAACTGAGCTCTTTCCCCGTGTCTAGCCTGCTTCGCGGGGAGCTCTCCACCCCCTCTTAAGCGGGCGGAGCAGCCTGGGGTCTCCAGAAGCGCAGGAGGAGCCCGGCGGGCATCCTTCCATGGCACACGGTCTGCCCTCCAGCCTGCGCATGCTCTGCACGTGTCCAGGTCCATGCGTGTCGTCCCTCGGAGCTCTGCCATCTCCTCAGCACAGAGCGCTTCTCGGTGACCAGTGAGCAGCACGTGCCAGCAGCCTGGCGGGCACCATGCTGTTCACCGATGAGCCAGCCATGCCCTCCGCGGCCTCGTGGCCGTCGGTGGAGGGCCGTCTGGTCTGCTGTGGCGGGCAGGCCAGAGCAGCCCGGGCCTTGGGTTACCGCTCCGCCTCACGGTCGCTCGCTCGTCTTAAGCAGTCTAGACGTGCCTTGATTTAGACTTGGCTGTGGCCGCCTCGGGGTCGTCCTCGCGGTGAGCACTGCGTGACCCTGTGTCCTCTCAGACACTCCGTCCACCTCTCCATTGCTGGCGACTTCTGAGTCTGGTCCTCAGCCAAGGAGAACCTGTGAGGTGACCCGCAGCCTTTTCCCAAAGGCCGTTCACATGGTGGTTTCGGCCTCAGTGGGAGGACGGCCGGGGAGGCGGGACCTGGACTCCTCCAGCCCTGCCACTCTGTGAGGCCTCCTGGACATGGCATTCTCTGCAGGACAGCCCACCCCCATCCAGTTGCCTTGTTTGTTTTTGTTGCTGCTCCCAGGACCAGTGAGAAGGCACAGCCCTGCTGGGGCCCCTTGGCGGTGCTTCGCCCGGGTCACGCAGCCCACCTGCGTCCTCCTGGCTGAGCAGCCCGGCGCGTCCCCGTCCGTTTTGAGCTCCGTCTCGAGCTCCATCTCATTGTCCCTGGCCCTGCGTCCACCCTTGCCTCCTCTCTCCTGGTCGCCACCGCCCCTTAACGTCTTCACAGATCCAATGCAGACCAGCCTCCGGATGGTGGCAGCTGGTCCCCAGCCAGCTCCCGTGGCCCTGGGTGGTGTCCCAGGGGAAGACAGGCAGGGCGCTGGGCTCACTCGGATCCTTGTCTCTAGCCCTGCTGTCAGTGTGGTGCACAGGTTCTGTTTTTTTCTGTTTGTATTTGTAGGTTTTTCCCCATTTTCATTGGTTTAATTTTATTTTTTAAATAAAACATTTCACACGACATGAAAGCACAGTTCTGTAAAGCAGCATGTGCGGGGTCTCACATCCCCCGTGTCCTACTGGTGGACTGTCGTATTTTCTGGTTCTTAATATGCTTTGGAAAAGGCGACCCTCTTCCAGACAGCCCGTGGGGAGAGGACTTCTCTCGAGAAGGTGAGGTAGAAAGCAGAAATAGAGTTTCAGGAACTAAAAAGAGATCTCTGAGAATCTGTTCCCAAACATTTGTAGTTCTCTGTTTTTTGTACCATACGCCCTTGGCTCCGTGTCCTGCGTGTGGTGGCTTTGAAACCTGACGCCCTTGACTTTGCTTCTCCCCCAGGAAGCTGTGGACGTGTCCCTGCAGAGAGCCCTGGTGACCCTGCAGAGTCGACTCCCTTCCCCAGAGGGCGGGACCCCTCGGGTCCTTGCCCAGCAGACCTGGCCACGGCACCTAGAAATGACAGTCCGTCCCTGCTGGGGACCAGCAGCAGCAGCTGCGTGAGCAGCCAGACCTCGGAGGCCGATGACATCTGCGATGTGACGATCAGCGACCTGTACGCGGGCATGCTGCACTCCATGAGCCGGCTGCTGAGCAGGAAGCCCTCGGGCATCATCTCCACCAAGACCTTCATCGTCCAAAGCTGGAGCTCCAGGAGGAGGCACGTGCGCAGGGGCAGAGCTCCCATGAGCCAGCCGCACGGTGCGGGGGCCCGGCGTTCCGGAAGGGAGAGGCCTGCACCCTGTTCAGAGCCCAGGCAAGAGACGGGACCCTTGAGAGACTGTGAGAACTTAGTGCACGTCACTCGACATAAGCCAGGTTTAAAACTGGACAAAGCTTTTCTTGCAGGAGACAAGGCCCAAATGCTTAAATTAGATTCAGGTTGCAAGGAACTTCAGGTGACACCCCGTAAGCATTCTTCATCGACTTCTTTGGACCTCGACGGAGTGCATCGTCCTGACCAGGAAAATAGACTTATGATGTTAAAATGGTTGATTTCTCCTGTGAAAATAGTTTCCAGACCAAGAATGCCACCCCTCCCATCGGGGAATCGACGCAGGGAGATTGAAGTCAGGTTCAACAGGCTTCATCAAGAGTTTTGCCTGAGTCCTGGGAAACGGTCTTGCCCTGATGGCCTCCCGGGCTCCTGGGCTCTGGACCTGTACAGAGGTGGTTCTGTGAGCCCAGGGGGCCTCAGGGGCTTAGAAACCCACAGGTGGAGCCTGCCTTTCAGCAAAGCAAAAGCAAAGAGGTTAAGGGAGGCTTTTGAAAACCTGGGCAGAAGATCTGTGGAAGGAGGCAGAGGCACACCTGAGCGCCAGCCCTCGCCATCTCATCTGAAGGACAGCCCCTCACACAGCCGCGGCCGCTCTTGGCAGACGTCCGGCCTCTTTCAGGAACACAGTTCTGGAACATTCAGAAAGGCACTGCCACCCAGCCAGACGATGGCAGTGCCAGGGATAGAGCCTCTGGGCTGTGGGAGGGATCGCTATAACGAAATCAAAGAAAAATTCGACCAGCTTCATCAAAAGTATTGCCAGACGTCACCCCCGCGGGCAAAGGCACCTGCGCACCTTGGAATGCCTTCAGGCAAAGCCAGCGCAGGTCTGCTCCAAACCCAGGAGCTCTTCGGGAAATCACATCGAGACCGTCTCTTCCAGAAGTGGCCACCGTCACCCCAGGGCTCACCTGCAGCTGAGGCTCATCCCTCTGCACGCTCTGCTCACGCTGCTGGGAGGGACCCTCAGTTCCCGGCAAAAAGACGCAGGCTGTCAGAACCCCAGGTGTGTGGACGCTGGGCTGGTTTCCCGGATCCCTCAGAGGCGGATGAAGCTGACCCCGGGCCAGGGGAGCAGGGCAGCCCCGCCCAGGCTGGCTGGTGAGGAGGAGCCTTTCCACCAAGGGGTGCAGCTCCCGCCAGTGGGAGCTTTTCCCCTGTGGTGCTGAGGAGGGAGCCAGAGCCTCACTTGCTCGGCACGCCAGGTGCCACTGAGCTCCCTAGGCCCGGGCTGCCCCTGAAGGGTCCCAGCGGGGCTGTGGGTGGGTTTTCCAGGCGCTCTCCAGGTTGTCTCCTTCCTCTGAAGTCAGTATTGATGTCCAGGACGTGTGGGTGTGTGGCTTCAAGATGGAGCTGGAATGTTCTGGAAGGATTTCCGTGTTTTTCTGGACTGCACAGGGGATCTCCTAACCCCCGCCCATTACTCCCCACCTTGTCTATCAGTCTGCCATTTCCATCTCCTGGCAGGTGAAATGGATCTGGGAATACTGACCCTCTGTCCCCTTCCCAACTCCTCGGAGGGCCAGCATGAGAGACAGCAGCCCTCCGGGCTCCCGCACCTCTGGCCCTGCCCCGCTGTGCTGGCTCTCAGCCCTGGGCCACCTCCTTGCTCTGTGGATCCCTCAGCTGCAGTTTTCCTCTGCCTGTGCCCTTTACTCTCCCCAGAGCAGGTTGGAGAGCAGGCAGGGTGGACAGGGCAGCCGGAAGAAAGTGCCAGGTCTTGGGCATGGTGGACCGTGTGTCCACAGCCGGGCTCCTGGCGGTGCGGCTCCTTGGCTGGCTGCGGACACTTGTCTGCTGGCCGAGGGATGTGGGCTGAGTTGGGCTGTGGGTTTGTGTGTGGTTCCGGCAGGCAAGATGAGGCCGTGTCTACAGCCGCCTGTTCCTGCTTGTCCCCCGCTGGGGTCAGTTGGTGGCCCTGCCTGCCATGATTACCTCCTTTTCTGCTCTTCCCGCCTCCGCCTGTCCAGCCCAGGATCCTTTCCCAGCACCTCGCTCCTGCCGCTCCTGCGTCTGCCGGGTGCCAGAAACCACCGGCTGCCCCGGTGCTGCTCTGTCCCCTTCCTCCTATCCTCCCAGGCCGCCCACCAGGCGCTGCCTTGGCAGGGCTCCTCCCGCCCCTTGCTCCTTCTCAGGGCTGCTCACTGCCATCTTCTGCCTTTTGGTTGTTGGTTCTGTGTTTCCCGCAGCCCTTCTGTGCCCCGCGGGCCCTGCTGCAGGAGGAAGTGGTCTGGGCAGGCAGACCCAGGCCACAGTGGGGTCCTGGCCCAGCCTCTTGACTGGGATCTGGACGCTCCAGCTGTTTTGTTTCTAACGTGAAGTCCTACGGGTGGCCGAGTGGCCGCCAGAGCACAGCAGCAGACCTGCCTTGACACTCATCCTCCTCCCCGTGAGGACAGGACGGGGAGAAAGCATCCCTCCGGGGGTGGAGCTCAGGTGAGACCAGGAGGGCTGGTGAGGCGCAGGAGCCAGGCCTGGAGAGCCGCCCACCCGGTGCCCTGTGCCAGCAGTGCCCGGCCACCAGCTCCACTTCCCTGGGTCTTGGTCTCTGTTTACCCCATCTCTCCCACCCAGTGCCCACATGGCTGCCCCAGGCCAGTCCACCACTGGGGGACCTTCAGCTACAGTCAGGCCTTAGGGCTCAGCCCCCTCTTTGTGGCGTGCAGTCCAGGAAGTTGACCTTGAAGTGATGCTCGTGTGTTTGATCTCTTGGGATCACCTGAGTTCTCAGCAGAAGGGGAGCGTTTCGGTGCCCCTGGGGTCTCTCCTGACCTCCCACACATCACACGTCCCTGTTCCACTGTCCCGCCCGTCTAAACCTGAACAGCGGCTTTTGGGTTGTCCCCTCTCCCACCCGCCCCTTTTTCCTGGCCCCAGGACTCTTCCGCTGCTGACCTCTCTGCCCGTTCCTAGTTCAGGCCCTTCCTGCCCCACCTTGGCCTCAGCTCCTCCCTCTCGCCTGTGAAATCTTGCCTGGCCAAGTTGAGGGGACCTCAGCCTCACAGAACGGTGCTGATTTGGGGGTCAGGAGTGATGTGCTGCCAGCATGGGAACTTGCCCTCGGAGCCCAGCATGGGCCGGCAGGCGTCACCACCAAGACTGCTGTGTGACCATTCGAGCGCGTCACGTTTCCCCTCCCTGCTTAAGCTGTTCATCTCTTGGGGAGCGCTGATCTGCACGGGCGGCAACTGCCTGGGGAGGGCCACCGGCCTGCAGTGCCTGTCTCCTGCCCTGCCTCAGTGCCCGCAGGACCCTTCAACTAGGTAGGCCTGCCGCTGACGGGCCATCTCCTCCTAAGTAGGGCAGTGTGGCCTGAGGGGTCCTCGTGGGCCGTGCTGCGCTGGAGAGTTAAGTTTCACTGGCTGCAACTGGAGCCCTAGTGGAGCTTCACCTCTTCTGGGGCCAAGAACGTGCGTTTCAGGATGGCAGGGGACGCTGGCTTTTGTTAGCAGTGCTCAGCGGAGGGCCGACCTGGAGCTTGGCCGTCTCCCTCCTGCTGTCTGTGGAACCCGGGGCTCTGCACATGCCAGGCCTGCGCTCTGCCATGGAGCTGCACCCCAGCCCAGGCTGGCTTCAGACTCCTGACCCTCCTGCCTCCGCCTCCACCCGGCTGGGACTACAGGTGTGCACCCTGCATCCGGCCACTCTTTCTCATCAAGAAGACGTGAGACCTGGTAGAGTTGTCTGCCCTTAGGCAAATTCAGGGAGTGGCCCCAGGGAGGACAGCTGGCCCAGTGCCTGGCGTCGCACCGCACAAATGAGGGCGCTGGGTCAACACGTTCACCGTTCTTAGACACAGAATTCTCCGTTAATTCCTGTTTTGTCAGACTATTGGCTCATAAAAACCTATACTTGAAAACTGGTTAAAGTAATCTGTGATCTTTCAAGTACGACAAACTAAAACAGTTTGCCCATAAAAAGCAGTTCCTAGCATTGTGCTCTTTTCAGAGGGAAGCATGTCGTGCTTAACCACCCCGGGTTAATCCCTGCACAGCACCTCCTTCGTCAAGCAGTTCATAATAGGACAAAATTAAGATTTCAAAATTCATAGTATGATGGCAAAACCCACATACGAGCCATCTAGAGTAATAACTTGCTATGTTACTATTTGTGTTAATGAAGTTGTTTTCAATAAAAGACAAGATAGGGTTAAGTTATGTGCTTTTCCTTTCTGTCCCCCTCTCCTGATAACCCACTGTTGCCCTGTCCCCTTCCCACACCTGTCCAGCTGGGACCACAGTGTGCATGCATCAACTCGGGCTGCTGTAACTGGAGAGACTGGGTAGCTTAGATGACAGGTTTGCTTGCCTGCAGTCTGGACACAGTCTAGGGCAGGGTGCCAACACGCTGGGCTCTGGTGAGGACTCCCGGGCCCGTGGGTGGGGGAGGGAAGAGGTGTCTGTTTCTTACAAGGACTTCCCTTCCCGTGGTGAGCGCCCCACCCCATGGCTTCATCTAAACCCGTGTCCACATACCATCACCCTTTGGGTTGGAGGGACAAGTTGGTCCACAGCACTGAACCAGTGAGGGTGGCCTGCACTGCGTGTGGCCGAGACCTTGTCCCTGAGCCTTGCCCCTCACAGAGGCTCCTGTCCCCCAGCAGGCTGGCAGCAGATGCTGGTGCAGGCTCGGCCAGGGCAGGGTGGCCTCCACAGTCCCGGACTCTCCCCTTGGGTCTGCTGCTCCCTAAGGGCACAGCCCCTTCCTCTCCATCAGGAAGACCCCTCCTCATTCAGGACTGCAGAGGCCTGGCTTCCCCATGTCCCCTCAGGCACAGCGGCCCTGCTGAGTCTCCTGTCCAGGCCATGCTGGCTGCCAGGTGTTGTTCTGTCCAGGGGAGGAAGGCGGAGCTTACCAGTATTGGATCAGCCAACGCAGGACCCATAAACAGAGTGGCCTCTGTACCAGACTTTCACTTACATAATTTACTCCTGTGTCTTCTGCAGTGTTTTTCACCAAGAGGTTGTGTCCATTTGACAAGAGCTGACATGTGGGTGCTACGGCTTAAATGTGTCCCCCAAAGGGTCGGGGGTTGGAATTGACCCTGGGTAGGGGTAATGGAAGTGGTGTGGGGCCCAGCAGGAGGTACTTAGGTAGTTGGGGTTCTGCCCTCAAAGGAATTTCATAGGGGACCCTGGTTGGTCCCTGAGGTTGACCCTACCTGGCTCTCACTGGCCTCCCCTTTCCAAGATGTAATTCCTCCCACACACTCTTTAGTCACCTGAGAGCCTCATCAGAGCTAATGCTGGTGCCACGCCCTCAGATCTCCAAAACTGAGTCAAACAAATCTTTTCTTTACGAAGGTAGCCTGCCTCAGGTATTTCATGATAGTAACACAAAACTGAAACAGTGGGCTTCTTACTCCACCAAGCGGGATGTCTACAGCGGGAGCACCTGGCCTGTGGTCCCCGTGCACAGCTGCAAACCTGCTTGAGGCACACTCTTGGAGTGGATGTGCCTTGTCTTCTGAAATTGCCTTCCCCAGGGGCTTTCCAGTTTGCTCTCCAGCAGTAGGAGGGGCTCTGTCCCTAGTCATTACTGCCCATGATGCTGAGAGCCTCTGAGGTCACTGCCACTCTGGGGGCTCTGAGTTTCGGCAGCACGGTTTGCCTTGTCTTGGTGGCTTGAGGTTGAGCGTGCCTTCCCGGGCCCTGGCTCTCCACCATCCCTCTCAGGACGCTACTGTCGGCCTCAGTTCGGTTGGATCTAGGTATATTCTAGATCCAACCATGTGAATTAGCCCCATGTGGTATAAGTTGGAGAAACGTCTCCCACCTCCAGTTTGTCTTTAATGTTCCTGCATTTTGTGGTATGGAAATTACGCTTGACCGTGGTCTGGGGGGTCCACTTCTGCCCCCCCTGAGCAGCAGTGCCTGGTCACTTGGTGGAAAGCAGCCCTGCTCTGTGTGCCACGGGTGCTGCAGAAGAGCTGGGTCCCACTGTCCAAGAGAGCCTGTAGGGAGGGGCTGCTGCTTCGGGCTCACGGGCCGGTCCTGTGGTGCTGCCCACAGCACGGCAGCAGGACGTTCTGGAAGTCCTGTTTGCTGCTCTACACCGTTCTGTCCACAGCCCAAGGCAGAGTCTCCTTGCCCTGCCCACTCCTCCCCCTCCACGTTTCTCAGCCAAATTCTGTTCCAGCCTTGCTGGGCTGCCGTTCCACAGCCCACGCCACGGGACGAGTGAGGGTCCTGATACAAAGGTCATACCCTCCCAGGGCTGCTGGGGCTCCGCCCTGGCCCAGCCCGCCTCTCAGCTGTGCTACCGAGAGCTGGACAGACCTCCCCGCCCCCGATGCAGGCCTGGGCCCCCCGGGAGCAGAGGCTGCACGAGCCGGCCTCCCTTGCTGCTGGGCCGTCCCTGGTGGCGAAGACACAGGCAGGCTGCCACCCTTTGGGTGGCGGGGCCGTCTGACACGCACCAGGGAAGTGGGAAAGACGCTGCTCTTAGGGCTGAAGTTTCCTTTGCCCTGTTTTACAGTCAGAAGTTTGCATCCCAAATGGCAATGGGGGTTTATTTCCATAGAAGAAAATGATACCACGGGTTTATCTTAAAAACTAAATTTAAAACTGTCTGATTGCTGTGCAAGGATTCCATGCTCTAAGGAGGCCGTTTCCAGCTCACTGGAACCCTAGCACGTTCCCTCAGGGGACACCAAGGGCCAGTGCTGGCTACAACTGTCCAAGACCTTGAGGGTCTGCAGCGCTGCCTTCCTGACGCCAGGATCCGAGTCCAGCTGGAGCTCCTGGAGCGCTGGGCGGGGGCACAAAGAGGAGGGGTCGGGCCTCGGGCGCTGCTGGCTGCGCGGCCTGGCAGGGCCCTGGAGCCCCCTGGACGTGTGACCAGAAGAGTTTCCATGCCCGCTGAAGCTCTCTCGGGGCTTCAGCAGCTACGAGCAGGGACCAAAAGGTGGCCCACAGAGCCCGAGGGCAGCGTGCGGGCAGAGGCAGCCCTTGAGAGTCTGTGCATGGGGGACTCCGCCCCGCAAGTAGCTGTCTTCCAGGAGGGCCCTGCGCAGGGGCGGCCGTCTCCTCCCGAGACAAGCCCACAGGAAGGGCCAGCTGCCCTCCCAGGCTCCCAGGGGCTTGCGGAGCCAGCAGGCTCCCTGGGGAGCTTGGGTGTCCACTACTCACAATTCCGCAGGGCCGGGAAATCCAGCTTTTTCAGGTAATGTGCAGACAACTGCTTCACAATAATCCCTAAAAGGACAGCCAAAGAAGTGTCACCGCACGGGTGGCAGGCCAGCAGCAGACGATTCTGCAAGAGGCAGTGAAGGACGTCACTGGCAAGAACCAGGCAAGGAGAAAGCCTGATGGAGACCAGAAGGCAGGACGGAGGCGCCTGAGCCCCTGTCCCCATGCGGCCACTGCCCCCCAGACCCAGAGCCGTCCAGTGCCCTTCAAGGCCCATCCTGAATCGAGACATCTTCTGCTTACCTGCCAAGTTGCAGGCGGCAATTCTGATCCTTAACAAGTTATTTTTAACATAGGACATTGTTTCCAGAAAGAAGCCATAGAGAACAGCAGGCTTTTTCTGAGACTGCAAAAAAATTAGTGACAAAAATTAGTGCTTTGAGGAATGAGATCTGGAGCAGGGCTGTTCACAGGAGCACCCCGTCCCCCGGTGCGTCAGTGCTCTTGCTGCTGGAAGCACCTGCCCAGAGACGGCAAGGGCCCCTCCCGCATCACACAGCAGGTTCGTAGCAGGGCAAGGGAAGGACCTCCAGTCCCCAGGTTTGTTCTTGTCTAGGGGATCATTACATTTATCCAGAACCTGTGCTGCCCAAAATGGTAGCCTCTGGCCACGTGGTCCTTGAACACTTGGAATGTGGCTGTTCTGAATTAAGTATGAAGTGCCTCCTGGGTTTTGAAGACTATACCAAAAAAAATGTAAGCTACCATCATAATATATAGTAATAATAATATGTTAATTTATATATAGTTGTACATTTATAATATGTATGATAAATGTTATATATATTTATGTATACTTTATATAGTATATTTTATGTACAATAATATAATAATTCTTATATATAATAATATATAAATATATGACATATTGGTTACATGTTAAAGTGATCATGTTTGGGTTAAATTAAGCTAAATTAAGTATTAAAATCAGTTTGCCTCTTCCTACTTTCTGAATGTGGCCACTAGGAAATCTAAACCAGGTATGTGACCTGCGAGCTCTCTCCAGGGGACATTTCATGTCTGGAAGGACAGCACAGGGCCCCGAGAGAGAAGGCCAGGGTGGCGTCCCCTGCAGCTTCCTCACCAGGGTGGAGCACATGTTCGTCTGGAACACGGTCATGTCCTCGTCGGTCCTGGTGCTGCTTTGCCCCGAGGCGCTCTCCAGGGACTTCCAGCCCCAGAAGTGCATGCACTGAAACATGGTAGCCCTGCAGGCCTGCAGGGACACAGGACAGCAGGGGCGGCGTCGCCAAGGGCCCCAAAGGCACGGCCCCAGAGCGTGGGATGGGCAGGTCAGGGATAGGCCTTCCCATCTGGGCACCCACCCCGCTGGCCCCTGGCCTCCAGCGGGAGGAGGTGGGGTGTCCCCCAGCGTCGGGGGTATGGCCTGTGCTGCAGCCAGTCTGGCACTGCGCTCTCAGCTGCCCCTTCTGGGTGCACCACCAGCTGCGTCCCTGGGGCATCTCCCATGCGACTGTCAGGAGAGCAGAGCAGCGTGGGCTGAGGTGGAGGCTGCGCGGGTGGGAGGCTTCATGCCCAGGGTCTCCAGGGACCCTGCGGCAGAGTCTGGGCAGGGAGGTGTGACGAGAGCCAAACCCAGGTCTGGGGAGTGCACTGTGGGATGTCCCTCACTCTGTGAGTGCCACCTGCACCACGTCCACCCCATTCCCACCCAGAAACCCCAGCACCCATGAACAGTGAGAGCGGACTTGTGACCCCAGAACTGGGGACGAGGGCACTGGTTGGAGGATTCGAGTGCCCTTGTGTGACCCGCAGGCTTCCAGAGGGGGCAGAACACCCAAGCTCAGCCACTGCCCCCGCCCAGTCTGTGCAGGAGAGAGGGGCTGGGGCCCTGGGCAGAGGGCCAGCGCAGAGCAGGGCGAGAGGTCACAGGGCACGTGGAGGACGCAGAGCGGGGTGGGCACTCCGGCCACCAGGGCCAGGGACTAAAGGAGGACCCGGTCCCTGCTTTCCCTCGCCCTGCTTCCTCTCCACAGCAGTGGGGAGCCGGCCAGGCCCTCCAGGATGCCCGGCAGCCTGACGTGGGCCTGCCCCACAGAGAACGGGAGGGGAGACTTCAGAGCTTTAAACAGGACAGAGTCCCAACAGCCTAAAGTGACCCTCTAGGAAGAAAGGGGGATGGGGCAGAGGTGGCTGCAGGCAGCGCCCAGCAAAAGGAAGACACGCAGGTTTCCCTCAAAGCCACTTCCGAGGGGAACGGGCCCGGGCCCTGGCCCAGCCTGCGAACAGAGGCGTGGACCGCGGCCGCTGGGCTCTGGAGAAGACAGAGTCCGCTGCTGGCAGCGCCAGTGGACCCACGGGGCGTTTCCCGCGGGGCGGGGCGTCCGAGGCGAGGAGGGCGGGTCTTACGCGGGCCGTGCTGGCGCAGGGGTCCTGGCAGTGCAGCAGGAGGGGCACCCAGGCGCTCTTCACTTCGCCTTTGAAGAAATGCTTCTTGGAAATCCCCACCACCTTCGCCAGCTTCCCGAACAGGACGAAGGCCTTCAGCCGCAGCAGCTCGCTCTCCTGGCCGACAGGCACGGACGGGCTGGTCCCGGGAGCAGGGGCCCGCCAGCCTCCACCGGCCACCCGTCGGGGCAGAGTCTCTCCCTGGGCAGGGCTGACGCAGCCCTCCAGGGACGGGGCATGACCCTGCGGCCCTCGGGGCTTTGCCGAACCTGAAGGCACACCACTGCCTCAGGGCCCCGGAGAGTTTGGGAGGGCGAGATGGGCGTAAGCGCTCCCCCGAGCGACCCCGAGGGGCCACAGGCTGATCCCTGCAGCTTAGCACAGGCATCTCCTCCACGACATCCTACAACTGGCTCTGCTCTGCTCTCAACACACCTTCTCACTGGGGCGAGTCGCCCCCGGCCACCCGCTGAGCAAGCCAAGGGCTGTGCTGCGCCCCCAAAGGTCACCGAGTGGAAACGATCCCTAAAGTCATACGTTGATGGTATCTGGAGGTGGGGCCTTTGGGGAGGACTCAGGATTAGAGGAGGCCCTGAGGGTGGGGTTCCCACGATGGCATTAGTGGCTTTACAGAAGAGGAAGAGAGACCTGAGCTAGCACACTTGATCTGTCTCCCCATGATGAAGCAAGAAGGCCCTCACACGATATGGGTATCATCTCTTGGACTTCCTGGTCTCCAGAACCATGAACTAAACAAATCATCTATGCTTTATAAATCACCTGGGCTTGGGTATTTTGTTTTAGCAACAGAAAGACTCAGATACTGAGGGAGGCTGTCATGTGGACTCACATTGTCAAAGAAGACTCTGCACAGCTCAGAGAGGGCTTCAAAAGACGAGCCCATGTCCCCTTCTCGGAGCTCAGCCAGGATTTTGGTCAGGGCCTCCATACCCTCAGCAGTCACAATGCTGCTCACGGGACCCCTCAGGGAGCCCAGGCACTGCTCCAGCAAGAGCTTCCGATACTGCTTCACCTGGAAGGACGCAGACAGCTCAGCCTCCACCCTGCCCCCTGGCAGGCCTGAGGAGCATGCCCACGTGGCCCTCAGCCTCTGAGACCAGGACCTGGGGCTTGAGCGGTACCTTCCTGGGGGCACCAAGGGCCATGTTGCCCAGGGCGCGCAGGGAGAGCACCTGCAGGGCCTCGTCCTCCTTCTGCCCCGCGCCTATCTCCAGCAGCATCACCGCCGGCCTCAGCAACTTCTCCTGGTACAGGACAGGGTCGCTCATGAACTGCAAGGAGAAGGTCTTAGTCACCCTCCAGGGAGGCCCCTTCACAGCCGTGGGGCGGGCAGGACTCAGAGGCACCGCCCAGCGTGGTCCCTCTGTGAGCAGGAGGGGACCAAGAGCTTCGCTGTCCTCACCCGTGAAGGGGCGATGCCAGTGCCTCCCTCAGGGCTGCTGTGAGATTCAGCAGGGAAGCGCGGAGAGTGCTGGGTAATCATTGTCACTGATGTCCCCAGGGAACAGGGCGGAGCAGCCACCCTGTGCAGGCACCTCCCCCAGCACCCCTGAGCTGAAATGCAGGGGCCCTGAATTCTACTCCTTTGGGAGAACCTCCCTTGGCTTAGTACTCAGAGGGCTAAGACCTCAGGCCGGTGGTGGGCCTGGTGTGTGCACACCTATGCTCACAAGAGCCTGAGTGTGGTTTTAAAGGATGCTGAAGAGCCAGGCAGTGGCACATGCCTGTCATCCCGGTGGCTCCCGCAGCTGAGGCAGGAGGATCACAAGTCCAAGGTCGGCCTCAGCAACCTAGTGAGGCCCTAAGCAACTCAGGCTCTGTCTCAAAATAAAATATAAAAAGGGCTGGGGAGAAGGCTCCGTTGTTGAGGGACCCTGGGTTCAATCCCTAGTAAGCCCAGCCCCGAAATAAAAGGAAAAAATCATATAATCCAGCCCCATCAACTTTGAAAGAATTTAAATAACTTGCCTCTTTCAAGCTGAACCCAACTTTTAAACAGTAATAATCAGCTAGAATGTAGCATTTACCATCCAGCCACAGTGCACGTGATCTCATTTAGTTCTCACCAAAGACCCCTAAAGTAGGTTCTGCTGTTCTCGCTTCAGCAGATGCAGAAGTTGAAGCCCAGAGACCTTAAGGAACTTGTCCATGGCTGTCCAGCTGCTGGGTGGAGGGAACTGGATCCTACTGTGCCCCCTGACTCCAGTCCCTGGGCCTGCTACCAGGACTGAGTAAATCTCTTCCCAGTGTCCTTGTGGGGGCTTACGGAGGAGGCGTGACACAAGACAAGCCCGAGAACTTGAAAACGCTTGGCAAGTCTGTCTGAGGCTGGTCTTGCGCTGGACCAGGAGTTTTTGTATGGTCCAAAGTCAAGTTGTTTTCACATTTTTCGATGGTGGGGGAAAAACCTAAGGAGGGATTTCATGTCCACGGAAGTCGTGTGAAGTTCAAACGTCAGCCCATCAGTAAGGCTTCACCGGAACCCTGCCACACCCCGTTTCCTGTCATCTGGGCCTGTTTTCTTGCTCAACAGCCAGGTGGACGTGACGTCAAGAATGCATAGTGACCACGAGGCCCTTCACTGAGAGCCTGCCGCCCGTCCTGGCTGTCGTGTGGTCCCTACGGCATACTGGACTCCATGCCGCCCATAAAGTTTCCCTTCAAGTTTCTGGCCAGCTCCCTCAGGACCCACGAACACTGCCCTGGCAAAGTGGCTGGGCCACGTGGCTGTGACCCTCCCACCTTCCTGCCTGGTGAGGCTGGTGTCTCTCAGAGTCCTCCTGTGCCAAGCATTCTGGTGAGTCCATGGTGCCCCCACTGGCCCAGGGTGGCGGCCCTCGCCCTGCCGCCCGGCTGCTTCCTCTGAGTGTGGCACAGGCCGCTCAGCCTCTGCCCAGAGTGCCCTCCCCACCCTGATCATGTGACCAAGGAGCGCCAGAGTCAAGGAGCACGTGAAGTAGAGCCCTCAGCCCCTGGGTGCCCGCTTCAGGGGCGAGCCGTCGCAGGACAGCCCGGGGACACCCGCCCCGCCGCTCACTCCCCACCCGGGCCACGGGCCTCACTTCCACACAGACGGCCGTGCTGCTGACGCGGCAGCTCATGACTTCGGAGCCCATGCCCCTGAGCACCAGCTCCGACAGCCTCAGCCTGTAGCTCTCCAGGTTCTGCACGCACAGCCTGTGGAGGACACGCCAGATGCTACCCGGCCAGGGGAGCCAGCCCAGCTCCTGCCCACTGTGCTGCAGCCTGGCGCTGGCTTGGGGTGACCAGGGGTCTGCGGGGCTTGGTGGGTTCTGTCAGTGAAATGCTCACTTTCCATCTGCTTTTCTAAAAGTGGGCCAGGATGAGGGCTGTGCGTGGTATCAGGACCCAGGAGGTGCTGCCCATCCCGGCCCTGTGCTAGCCCCTCCTCTCGCTGACCTCACGTCTGCTCTGGAGCAGGAAGTGTGGAACAGAAGGCTCCCACTGTGCTACAGTGCACTGCCACCCCCCAGTGGGACACAGGTCGTGGCAGTGTCCCCAGATACAAGGCATCCAGCAGTCACAAGGCCTTCTGTCCTACAGCACCCTGCACCCACCTGGCCAGCAGGCCCACTCCCTCCAGGAAGGTCAGGCTGTCCTCCAGCAGGGCCCACACGGACTGCTCTCCCAGGGCGTGCAGCAAGCGCTCATGGTTGATTCTCCTGAACAAAAGCTGCATGGACTTGATGGTGACCCTGGAAGGAGGCGGCAGGTATGACGTGGCTGCTGGGCTCTGGGCTCTGTATCCCAACCCTGCTGGGCCCTGTGCAGAGGGCTGAGGGGGTGGCCGTTCTGCAAACTGAGAACCACACTACGCTGGACACACATAAACAGGATGGTAAAATCAGCCTCCAGAAACTTCCCCACCTGAGGGTAACACGGGCCCCTTGGTGCACATGACTCACGGGGCCCAGACTGCTTCTAAGGTCCAACCCAAGCCTACTGCCCTGTCCCCCGTGGACCCTCCCCGCTGCCCGCTGCCCTCAAGTACCTCTGCAGGTTCATCTCCTGGGGCAGGGCCCCGGTGTGCACCAGCCTCCAGGTCTTCAGGACGGGCGAGGCAGCCTCGGGCCTGTGGCTGCTGCTGAGCTGCAGCAGGAGGGTATAGATGAGGTCCGGGAACAGGTCTCTCAGCTTGTCATCCCTGTCCAGCTTCTCCAGGAGCAGGTGGATGGTGCACAGGGTCTGCGGAGAGAAGGGCCAGGCGGGTTGGGAATTCTACTCTGAGACCCCCGAGAAGCCCCAGGGCCTGCCCCAGCCACTCACCATCAGGGGGTCCACTGCGGCCAAGCGCCAGATGTCAGCCTTGGAGGTGGCGTTTACCCTGGGGGTGAACCGCGCCTGCAGCCGGCCCATCAAGCCGTGGAGCATGGTCCGCGCAAAAGGTACATTCTCTGCCACGGCCAGCCACACCTCCGTCAGGTGGCTAGCCAAAGACAGGCACAAGGACAGTGGGTTTCCTGCCATGTGCCCTGGCAGGGAAAAATCCCTTTCAACCCCTTGGCAGGGCCCCAGCCACAGTCTGAACTCCGGGAGCTGAATGTCACAGAGGTGGTGTGCATCACCAAACTGTGCAATCAGAACCAGGTTCCTGACTCCACGCTGGGGCCCCTTTCTCTGCCCAGGCTCATAGTACTGCTGGGAAAGCCATGGCCCCCTTGGAACACCTGCATTCCTCAAGGTCCCCACTGGTGCTAATATTTGATGACCGTAAGGACATGTCCAATAATACCCCCAAGGACCTAATTCATGTCAGGCAGTTCGTTGATGTTATTGTATCAACCAATTTTCTCAATGAGTCTTAGAGGAAGGTATTTTTCTCTCCCTGTGCTACTGAAGAGGAGGTTAAGGCTTCCAAAGTACCAAACTACAACAGGAAATGCCTTCCTCATCCTCAAGTTCAAGACCGTGGCTCTACTAGAGAAGGACCCCAGGATGGTGCCTTAATGGGCTAGGTACAGAGGTGGGAATCGGTAGGTTCTAAAGGGTGACAGCAACAAGCCTAACAAGGTTGAACGGAACAAAAAGAAATGTAAACTGCCTATTCGAGTCCTCAAAATCTAATACACAAGTGCAGGGAGGTGAGTTTGGGGTTCGGGAAAGAGGAGGCAGCTGCCTAGAGGCAGAAATCAGACGGAGGAGGGTAAAAGATACTCACTAGTGCCAAGATAAAAAGACCATGGGGGTAAGGACACTAGGAAACAGGGCCCTCGGTCTCACAATGACAAGGAACAGGATTCTACCAGCAGTCAGGGGAGCCTGGAGGAACCCCCAGGGGTCTGGAACACAATGCAGCCGACTGCAGGCTCTTGAGGCCCGGGTAAACTGCCACCTAAGTGCTCACTGACCCTCATGGCGAGCTAATGTGTCAGATCCAAGCAACGACGTCATGGGGATTTATTACGCAGTGATCGCCGACCACTGTCGTGTGTTGGTGAACAAGTCACCCTGAACTGGCCACCAGGAATGCCAGCAGAACCTGGGGACACACTACTAGGAATGCACTGCCCCCTGCCCACACCTCCCAACCCTGCTCCAAGTGCCAGGAACCCTCAATGAATCACAAAACCTGAGCCACACTCCCAACTGACCCCTGCAGGGGGTGGCAGCTCCTAGCAGGTCAGCCTGCGGCTCTGGGCCTGAGGCCCGGGTTTGGAACTCTTTGCCCTCCGTTCACAACCTCTTTGGGAGACATCCGCCTCACCTCACTGTGGCCACACAGGCTAGCTGCTCTGGGGGAGGACTCCTGCCTTCCTGGGCCTCCCCAGATGAGCACACTCCCCACCTTTGGGGAGAGCCGGGTTTGTAGACCTAATGCCAAGGAGGAGGAGGCTGCTCTGCTTCTCTCCTGGCTGGAGCTGGGGCACTTCCATCCCTGAGGGACCTGGATTCCCTCTGAGACCACATTTGAAAAGGAACAGGTACAGACAGGAGCACCTCAGGGACTTGCTCAGACCTGTGAAGGCCTGTGCTGTGGCTTGCCTGCCTGCGACTCTGTCCCCACGGGAAAGGAAAGGGCCACCATTGGGGGATGGTACTGGACTTCCCGGGCCTGACCCAGATGGGACAACCAGGACATGTGAGAAGCTACAGGTCCCAGATTCCAGCTGGACATGAAGCTTTGGAAGTCTGGCTCCGAGTGGTTCCCTGGAGGATGGGGACCCCTCACATGAGATTCAGGCTTTGACCCACCCTGGGCCCCAGCTTCTGGACATGTCCTCCTCCTTTGGGCACCCACCTCTCCATGGGCAGGGGCTGCCTCAGGAGTGACGTGAGGACAGTCTCCTGGTGGTAGTGTGCCAGCAAGAGGATGCCTTCAACGAGAAGGCGCCGCACCTCCAGTTGGTCTACCACGGGCAGGTGGACCAGGATGGCGCCCAGGATCTCCGCCACCTGAGGAGGGGCAGGCATCACTGGGGGCCTGCAGGCCACTGTGGGACACCCCTCCTCAAGGGAGAGTGGTGGGCAGGGCAAGACACCAGAACCCTTCCCAGAATCAACACCAGAACCTCTCCAAAGAGATGCTTTGATCTCTTCCTTGGACTGGGGGTGGGGAGCCCAGGAGAGGGAGCCGTGGCCTCCAGCTGCTGTTGACATGCTGCCTCTCTTTCTAGCTATGTCCTCCTCTTTGCCAGCCCCAGGGTTGGTGGAGAGGCGGTCTCAGGAGGAGTCAGCCCCAGCCCCACCGGGGGCCCTGGGCAGCTCTGCCACCTTGTCCTCCAGCTCCCTGGCCCGCATCTGGAGGAAGGTGGCTATCCAGGTGACCGCAGCCTTGTCGTGCGGCAGGTCCATGGCCCCAATGTTCTCGCAGAGTTTCTGGATGAGCGAGACCACCTCGTCGCAGTTAAACTCCATGCAGACCACCTAGGATCAGAGTAAAGCCAAGTCCCAGTCCCCTCCCCTGGCTGCTCCTCCTCTGCCCAGGAGACTGTGGCCGTGGCCTTCTCTGGGCTCCCTGTCCGGCTTCTCACTGTCCTGCCAAGCTGCCCAGGCAGCACCTCAGCACCTCTCATGTCAAAGGGGCCCCACTACCAACCTCGCCCAGTCCTCACCGCCTGCCCCCCGCCCTCCCTGCACCCCGCACAGGGTGCTCCCCAACATGTCTCCTGTCCTCACGCCACTGCCCTGCAGCCTGCCTGGCCTACTCCCGGAGCCCTGTGCTCCTCCTGCCGCTCCACAAGCCCCGTTGCACCAGGAAGCGGCTCCGCCCCTCAGGCCAAAGGGACCTCACTGCCCTGTGAGATTGAGGGGCCTGTTTGCAAGGTTCCAGGCACTTCCTCTCCTCAGTGTGCCATGAGCATGCAGGACTCCTCTGGATCATTCCCGTGGCACATCGTAAGTGCCAGGAGGAGTTGGCCAGGGAATGTTGGGCACTCTCTGTGTGCCCAGCACCCCAGTGAGAACCCAACCAGACGCAGGTCATTTCAGTATAGATGTAGCCCTTGGACCAACAGCCAGGGAAGCAGCAACCCTAAAGGAGAACACAGGAGACACAGCCAGCCCAGGAGAGCCCTGCCCCCCAAAATGTCCAGAGGCTGGGGACCAGCCAATGGTCACCTTGGCAATTTTGGAGGACGCACAGAAGATCTTCTCTGCGTCTGTGCCCTGGATGTCCTCCTTACATTTCTCCAGCTCCCTCTCCTTGGAAGCATCCCATAAGGAGCAGGTCTGGCTTGCTGTTGGAAGTACAATTTCAGACATGATTGGCCAGGACCGGTCTGGCCAGGGTCACTCGGTGCAGACTCCTGCCAGCTGCAGAGGCCTGCCCACCCGGCATCCGCACAGCCCTCCCTCTTGCGCCTGCTCTCACTGTTCTTCCACACGTGGCCTCTGCCCACACCTCCTCTGGCACCGCTCAGTCCCGTGTCCCCTTGTGCTCAGCTCCAACCAGTCCCACTGCATCCTTGGTATCCGAGAGCTGACCTTGCCCAGCACATGCCTCCAGCACATCCACCCATGAGTCTCTCCTTCTGGAACCTTCTGTGACCTCTCGTTGCGCTCACCCCTCTCTCCACTCTCCACTCTCCCCTGGCTGCCCTGTTTGTCTCTGGCCTTCCCACACAGACAGTCACACGCCCCCCACCCTTGCCAAGGACAGGCCTGCAGAGGCCGCCCTCATGCCCGCCTTCCCCATACCATGAAGATCTAGCAGGCTGGACAGCACATTAGTTGAGGCCACGCGGGTTCTTTGGTGGGTATCACAGGTGCATGGGGCAATGAGTCCAACCAGTGTGCCAAACTGCCCCAGCTTCAGGGGGATCTGAGGGACAGGGGACAGCAGGGCTCACACCTCTGCCCTCGTGCACTCCTGGGGCTGCCCAGGGGCAGCATGATGGTGGCGAGAAAGGGTGAGCCTTGTGCTGAACCCCTGGCTCTGGGTACAGGAAGGCTACCCCATCCAGCTCCTCCCGGGCATCAGTCTCCCCAGTGCCACGGTGGGGCCCCTGGAGATCAGCCAGGATCGGGTCCTGCCTCAGGACTCACCCTGAGTCAGCTCTGCCGTGCTCACTGCTCTGAACTGAGGCCCAGTTTCTACATCCAGGCCTTGCCTTATAACATGGGTCTCCCTGCTCACTATCTGAGTGTCCTGGGCAGGGGACATCGTCCCTTAGTCACTCACATTCCCTGTCTATAAAGTAAAGTTAACGGTAGTGTCTCCTCTTTCAGGGGATGCTGTGACAACAGATCAGGGAGTCCAGGCCATGCATCCTGCACAGTACCAGGCCTTGCATGGCCTTAATGCTGGCCACAGCTCCTGCCCTGTGTGGCCAAGCTGCTTCCACTTCCATCCAGGTGCCCTAGCGTCTCACCCCACATGACCCCAAGACCTGAGGTCGTGCCCACACTCTAGCCCCGGGACACTGTCCTCCTGCCCACAACCATCCCCAGGTGTGGTGCTTGTCAAGACATTCGTGACTACAGCGATCCACTCTCTTGTTTCCATGTGGTACCCAAATGTGTGTGTCCTGTTTTTGTTTTTGTTTTTAGGAGGGCCCCACCAAGGCCAGAGCCTTGGGCTCACTAACCTGGTCCACACCAAGCCACTGGCTCTCCTCTCCCCCTCCCCCACCCATAGTCCTGCTGGTCCTCTCCCCCTCCCCCGCCCAGAGCCCTGCTGGTCCTCTCCCCCTCCCCCGCCCATAGCCCTGCTGGTCCTCTCCCCCTCCCCCGCCCATAGCCCTGCTGGTCCTCTCCCCCTCCCCCGCCCAGAGCCCTGCTGGTCCTCTCCCCCTCCCCTGCCCAGAGCCCTGCTGGTCCTCTCCCCCTCTCCCGCCCATAGCCCTGCTGGTCCTCTCCCCGTCTCCCACCCAGAGCCCTGCTGGTCCTCTCCCCCTCCCCCGCCCATAGCCCTGCTGGTCCTCTCCCCCTCCCCCGCCCAGAGCCCTGCTGGTCCTCTCCCCCTCTCCCGCCCATAGCCCTGCTGGTCCTCTCCCCGTCTCCCACCCAGAGCCCTGCTGGTCCTCTCCCCGTCTCCCACCCAGAGCCCTGCTGGTCCTCTCCCCCTCTCCCGCCCAGAGCCCTGCTGGTCCTCTCCCCGTCTCCCACCCAGAGCCCTGCTGGTCCTCTCCCCCTCCCCTGCCCAGAGCCCTGCTGGTCCTCTCCCTCTTTCCCACCCAGATCCCTGCTGGTCCTCTCCCCCTCCCCCGCCTAGAGCCCTGGTGCCATGGTGCTTGCTCATGGCAGCCTCTTCCCAGGGGCTCTTCAGGGGCAGAACTGGACTTTGGAAGCTCCCTTCTCCTCTTGGAAAAGAGAGCGTTCTATGGACATCACAGTGGTGGGCTGCGCTGGGGCGGGCGCTCCTGGACTCACGCAGACGCCGATGCTTTGGATGTAGATCTGCATGAGGTGGAAATGGAGGTTGGTAGCCTTCTCACGTTCCCATTCTTTCTCCGACAAGATCCACTTCTCCAGGAGCTGTGTGTGGAGCCCAGAACACAGAAGTGTTTTAAAATCCTGGGCCAGCCCTGTCCTGGCCAGCTTCTGTCCTCCTGGAACCCCCAGTGAGTTTGACTTTCAGTGTTCCGCATGGTTCCAGGCCCTTCTGGATTTCCAGGCCCCACCAAGAAGGAGATGAGGCTGAGGGCAGAGGGGGAGCTCCCAGCATCCTCCCGGGATGGTCTCGGCTGCTGTGCTTGGCCTGGCCCCCGTCGTCTGCCTGCAGGAAGGGGCCAGGAGCACAGCCGACACACTCCAGATGGGTCTGGGCCATTCAGACACCTCAGTTCCTTTCAGAGCAAGGGACACTGGTATTGCGGCTTGGATCTTGCGTGTTCCCCTGAAGCACCTCTGGGAAGTGGTGCAACTTTCAGGAGGTGAGGCCTAGTGGAAAGAAGCTAGGTCACTGGGGGGTGTCCTCGGAGGACAGACTGGGACCCTGGCTCCTCCTCTCTTCCTCTTGGCTTCCCTGTGGCCATGAGCTGAGCGACCTCCTCAGCCAGGCACTCCTGGCTCAAAGCAGGGGAGTCAGCCCACCATGGCTGCAACCTCAGAAACCATAGGCCAGAAGAAACACTTCCTCCTCTTAAGGTGATTTTCCCAGGCAGTTTGTCACAGCCGTGGAAATCTGACTAACACAATTATTATGGAACATGAGGGCCACATATCACCACTAAGGGACAGTTCCACACCTAACAACCCTGCTAAAGGATAGACGGAGCAGAAACGTGTGGTCCTGGAAAGAGAAATGAACAGATCCACAGGGACAGTCAGAGTTCAGCACCTCTCTCTTAATAATTGATAGAACAAGAAGATAGAATACTAGAAAAGACATAGGAAACCTGAACAATACCACCGGCCAGCTCGGCCTAACCGGTTTCTAGAATACTCCACTTGGAATATTTACCAGGGTAGACCAGATCTGGGTAACAAAGTAAGTTCTGATCTACTGTAAAAGACAAAAAATATATAAAGCATAGCCTTGGACAACAAAGGAGTTAAATTAGGAATCTGAACCAGAGAGATCCCTGAAAAATCCCCAAATATTTGGAAATTTCTAAATAACCTGTGAGTCAAAGAAGAAATGAAAAGGGAAATTAAAATGTATTTCGAACTAAAATAAAATTAGAATACAACATACCAAAATTTGTGGCATGCAGAAAAAATAAAGTCTATGAACTTCCATTATTTGATCCCCACTTCAAAACTTATCATCACGTTACAGTCACCAAGACTACGACATCATGAAAACAGGCAAATACAGCAATGGAGCAGGATGAGACCCAGAAAGGGATCCACACATCCACGGCCTCTGGGTTTTTGACAAAGGCACAAAGGTAATTCATGGGAAAAGGACAGTCCTTCCAACAAAGGATGCCTTAACAACTAGCTGTCCACATGCCAGGACGTTAAAATTAATACAGTTTATCTGTACCTCCCATCATACGAAATGACTCATATAACATCAAAATAACATCACTTAACATCATATAACTCAAAACACATCAGAGATCAACACAAAATACATCAGAGATTTAATTGTAAAACCTAAAAATATAAAACTTCTAGAAGAAAACACAGGAGAAAATAGCAGTGATCTTAGGTAGGGAGAGATTTCTTAGGCTTGACACCAAAAACATGACCCACAAAAGAATAGAAATCAAACTTCATTCAAATTTTAAATCTTCTCTTCAGCAAAAGGTACTGGGAAATTCATGAAAAGAAAAGCCACAGATTTGGAGAAAATATTTACTGGTATACTATATCCAGAATATATTAAACTTTTAAAAAGATCAGTAATAAGAAAACCCAATTTAAAAACAAAAGAACCACCAGCACCTTTCAAAAATGCCAAGGATACAAAAGACAAAGACAAACTGAGAAAAGGTCCAGATCAAAGGAGAATAAAGAGACATGCAAACTAAACACAGTGCCTGCTGGCGGTTGGTCTTGGGCGTGGCTATCAGGGTTTGAATATGGATCTTGGATCGTAGCAACACTCAGCCCCCAGGCTGATCGTGGTCCTGCTGTGGTAGACCATACTTGATCTGGAGGTGAGCAGTTACCTTCCTATGCTTCAAAAGATGTGTGTGTGTGTGTGTGTGTAATGAGGAAGGGCTGGAGAGAGAAACTTCAGGTATTAGGAAATGTGGTGAAATATTAAGAATTATGAATCAGAGAAGTGACTTTACACTCTTGCAATGTCCCTCAGGCCTACCCCCTGGAAGAGTGGCGGCCTCTGGCTCCCCAGCCTCAGCCAGGTAACTCACATGCACCATCTCCTGCAGCCCCCGGGGATCCATCTGCCTCTGCATGAGGCCCTCCATCAGCCGCTCCAGGGAACTCAGCGTGTTCTCGTACAGAGTCTACGGCCAAGAGAGAGAGGTGGGCAGCTGTGAGGGGCACACGTGGCCCCCCACCAGGCTCTGCGGGAGTCCATGCCAGAGTTGAGAGGTGAGAGGACCTGATGACCAGCCACTAACTCTGCCCACACAGTTCTTTACGCTCGCCTTCCCGTGGAAGTATAAGACCACCTTCCTTTTAAGAGGAAACCATCTTATAAAACCAGGGCCCAGTTCCCCTGACTCCTTATCCTAGGACCAGCCCTTGAAGCAGTGGTGGCCACTTGTCCACGAGCATTTGTCCTCTTCTTCCAGTGTTGCCGGGAAACAGCCCTCCAGCCAGGGACCACATTTTCCAGTACCCCTGCATCCAGGTGGAGCCAAGTGACTGCATTCTGGCCCAGAATGCTTTCTATTTCCCCAGGTCCTGGTGGGAAATCAATACCCACCGGACCCCTAGCAGCTATGCTTCAGAGCTGGTGGGGGCCCCTGTCAGCCTGGATTCCTGATAACTGCACAAAGCAGCTCCCCACCCTCACTCACTGACAACTGAACTTCACCTGGATGAGAATAAACTTTTATTTTGTTGCACCACTGAGGTTTGGGGTTTATCTGTTACAGCAGCTAACCGTACCTTAACTTACTAATAGAGCCCTCTACACCTTGCTGCCGTTCACCACTCACAGGTGGTTCAGGAAGGTGGACTCTGCCCATGTCAGTGTAAACATTCAGGTTCTGACCCTGAAATGAGGTGGCCCAGAGGGGACCTACCTTAAGGGACTCGTTGTCCTCTCCAGGGGGTTGGAGAGAAATGACAGAATGTATACTGATATCCATCAGCTCATTACTTTCTTCTGTGGAGTAGAAAGGCTTCAGTTTGCTGGGGAAAGAGGCATTGACAAGAGGACTGTCACTGAGGAGTTGAGCCTCTGCTGCCCACCACCCAGCCTAGGCACAGAGGCATGTCCCATCCCCTGCCCAGGGGCCCTGGCCACCAGCATCCAGTGCTGTATGTCTGAATGAAGAGATTCAGGGGTCCCAGGTCACTTCTCCCACTTCCTGTGGCCTGCTCTGAACTTGTCAATCTCTTTCCTCCCCAATCTCAACCATGGAATTTGGTCCGGGCCTGAGATTTCCACGTGTAATACTTGGACCAGCAGCAGCAGCACCTTGGTGTTTGTTAGCCACAGAAACTCTGTGGCCCCCCTCCAGATCTAGCGAACCAGAACTTCTAGGGTGCACCCCAGCCCCGTGTCTTCACGAACATCCTGGGGGAGAGCTACTGACCCGGCGCCAGAGCTCAGACTCCCTCTATCCCCTCACAACACTTGTCAAGATGGCTGCCCATTAGCATCTCCTGGAGAACTCCCAGGGGCCCCCTCAGGCCACCTCCAGGCTCAGGGGTCCTTACATAAGGGCTCCGGGGTGGGACGAGGGCGTCGGTACTGTTGAAAGTTCCCGGCTGGTTCTGTTGTGCCCCAGAGTTGGCGGACACTATCCCACCTTGACTTCAAGCTCACATCGCCACTCTGCTCAAGCCCAGAGCAGGCGTCAAGTGCTGCCCGCGCTCCAAACCCTCGGGAGCCCCACCGTAGAGAAACTGGACTCTACTTTCTTACCAGCCCTCCTTTTCGGTCTTGTGCTTGTGTGTTTTGGTTCACCCACAAACACATCCCTCTCTGCTTGTCTTTTCTCCGACCCCTGAGAGGCCGGGACCAGGGCTTGTCCAGTACCTAGTGTGTAACTGAACATGTGCTCAGCTGGGTCAGTGGAGTGAGTTTACCGGCCACCCACGGGCCACCTCCCAAAGCAACTGTGGCTCCCGAGAGCCCAGTAATGGTCAGTCCTCTGCAAGCCAAAATGTCCCCACCACTCCAAACGCTCGCCACGAATCTGTAACGTCCCCCTCCCCTCCTCCCACAGGTGGACCTGGGAGGCACGCCTTCGCTATCGTGTCACCTCGGAAGCCTATCCACAGTGGCGTTGGTTTTGCTGACTGAGCCGCCTCCACTTGAGGGGTCTGTCTCCCTGAGGCTCCTCGCATTGCTCAGAGGCGGCCTCATCCACCCAGCAACCCTCTGCCCTCCTGCCACTTCAGGAGAAGCACTCGGCTTGACCTGTTGCTGGGAATCGGGGAGCCAACCCTATCTTCTGAACTGGCGTTCTGCCCCCGACCCCAACACTCAGGCAGGCGGGGAGGAGGAGGTGCCAACCCTGGAGCACCAAGCGGTGTCTTGGGCTTTGTCCCCCCACCAGGGGCCCCCGGGCTCAGACTGGGGCCCAGCTCACCTCAGGTGTGAAAGGGTGTCCATCGCCATTGTCCGCACGGGAGAGGCCAGGTGGTCAGGGGGCTCCACCTTGAGGATCGCCTGCCCAGCACAAGCAGGGTGGTGACCTCGGTGTCCCCCAGGAGGCCCTTGACTGATGGGGACAGTGGCTGCAGTCCATAGCCCTGGTACAGGGAAGGTCTGACCCTTCACAAAGTGCCTGCCACCCCACACCTCTGCACTGGATTTTGTTTGTTCGCCTGGCCTTTGGTATCTCAGGAGGCAGCAAAGAGGAGGACAAGGAGCAGGACCCACCACTGAGAGGCTGCGTGTCCCTGGCCGCATGCTTCCCTGCTAGAGGCCCTGGTCCACACGGGACTCGACACCTGCTTCACAGGCTGCTCCAGGCTGGTGTCAAATGACACGTGTGTCCCCAGCCCTGAGTGGGAGCCAGTGAGTACTCATCTTACTGGGTTTCCTGCTCTACCACATCTCACACCCCAGGACATGCAGCACTGCTCGGGGGTTTTCCAGTGGCCCAGGGCACTGACCGTGATGCCAGGGGTGGGGAGGTCTGGGTGACAAAGGACATGAGCTGTCCCACAGGCTCCACCGGCCTTCGGACAGCTGACACTTTTCTGTGCAGATGTCACTCTAAGCCCTGCCTCTAGAAAATCACTTTCCCCTAAGTCCCTCACCAGGAGAGACAGCAAGGCCACAGTGGACCTCTGATGACCAGCCCTGAGCCGGACACCTCTGGACACCACAGGGCCCAAGTCAACCGAGATCCTGCTCTGGTTTCCAAACTCTCCTTGCTACAGACCCTTTATCAGATACAAAACTGGTTCTCTGACCTCCCGCTGCTGGACAGGGCTCTGAAGCCCCCGCGCCCCACACGTGCCCTGAGAACCTGCCCCAAGGAGAAACCAGTCAGGGAGGTTAGAGCCCGCTCCTCCCAGGACGGAGGCCCCCGGGCTGACCATCACCAGGCGAGTCAGAGTTGGCTTCTGGGCAAAGTAAAAGTCCTGCTGGTCCTTGATGTTTATGACGGCGCCCGTCACCTGCATGATACTCTTCATGAAGGCCAGCTTGAGGCTGATGTCCTGTGCCCAGAGGAAGGATGGAAAGGGGATGCCATTTGGGAGGGATCTGCCAAAGAGCCGGAGCCGGAGGCCTCCCTCCTGGACCCCTCTGCTCCGAAGAAGGTTCAGTGTCAGGGGCGCTCTGAGCAGGGCTGGCTCATCTGTCCTTAAGGCTCACTGACTCCACATCCGCCCCACCACGGGGGACGCTGGACCGGCCACAGCACCCCAGACCCCACAGAGGATGCCACTCCCAAGCCTCCCACTTCTGTGCCCCAGGGCAGCAACAGCTCAGTGAGCAGCTTCAAAGGCCCTGCGTCACCAGGCAGGGAGAATGAACCATTGGTACAAAATAGCTGGATGGTCATTGCGTGATTCCAGAGCTGGAGGAACCTGGCATGGTCAGCCGGGAGCTGGGAGGAGGGACCGTGGTCGCCAAGGTGGGAATGGGACACAGGGAGCCAGCGCAGGGCTCCGTTTTGCAGAATGAAGAATTCTGTTGTGGGCTGGTGGCTACGCCCAGTGTGGGTGCACTAGTGTCATGGAACCGTCACTAGAAAACGGCTGTGTGGTCACGCGTGTGTTGCGTGTATTTTACAGTTTTCAAAAATAAAAATGAAATGACTTTCGCTTTACCCTGTTTTCTTCGCTGCTATTCCAGCAAAGTACCCAGTTCCTTAGCACCTTTGTGTCTGAAGACAAGCCCACTTCTTGTCCTTTATGCAAGGGCCTGGCCAGGTGTCAGGGTGGGCCAGAGGTGGGCAGAGGGAGCAGGAGAGTCTGGGAAGAGGCGGGGCTCACCCTGTGACTTCTGGGCACCCACGCTCACCCACCCAGCTTCAGGGGTGGCTGTCCCCCTCTGTCCCTGCATGACACCCAAGAACAGGGAAGAGCACCAATCTGGGCAGTGAGATCCCAAACGCCGCGTGTCCGGGAGGACCCCTGCATGTCTGGGAGGACCCCTGCGTGTCCTGGCTGGGGAATGGCCAGGGCGTGAGCAGGGGCGCCCGCCGGCCAGCTCGAGGGAGGCGCCCGGGCTCTGGGTTACCTGGCAGCTGCTGGAGTAGTGGTGAACGATCTTGGCAGTGATGGGGGTGTCCACATGGGTGAGGAGCATCTGGGGGTGGCAGTAGGAGGACACGCAGCCGTACATCACCATGAGGGCGCTCTTCACCGTCTCCCGCCTCCAGGGGTGGTCCTTCTGTGGGGCAGTGAGGAGGGGCAAGGACCACTGGCGGAGCAGGGGGTGCTCAGCTCGCCCTCTGGGGAGCAGCTGCAGTTACCAAGCGCGCCCACGGACTGTCCCTGGGTGTCTGGGGCACTGGTCCACACGTGCTCCAGCATACCCACTTCCATCTGGACTGAGCATCTTGCACCCAGGCACTGGGCAAGACGCATGGAGCGAGACAGACCCAGGGCCCCCCTTCCCCCGGGAGGCTTCGGTCCAGTGAGCGACACCAGGACCACCCCTGGGCTGATGAGGGAGGCGGGGACAGCCCAGCGGAGGCTGCCTGCGCTTTCCTCCACACCTTCACCTGTCGGACACCTGCTTGGGCCTGGTGCTGCGGAGCTGGGCATGCGCTGCCCTGCCTTCCTGGTCTCCCACCCTGGGGAGGAGCTGTTGGAGGCCACCAAACCTCCCCTGGACAGGGAGCAGGGGCACCCACACACTGCTAGGCCTTGAGTAGGAGTCTGGGTCTCAGTCCTGCTGAGGGAGAAGCTGGGCGGAAGTCAGGGACGGTACCGACTCTCTCCCTCCACACAGCCAGACTCCAGGCAAGGGTCTGAGGTCAATGCCAAAGCCCGGGGCACTGGCAGCAGACGGTTTCCTATGGGCTCAGTCAGCCTGCAGCGCCATCTTCTGAGGCCCCAGAAAATGGACCTGGCTTCCCCTGACCAAGCTGTGTGCATGTGGACAAGCTTGTGTGTCCTCTTCTCTAAACAGTGGGAATATGGCCCCTCCAGCATACACCGTCCACTTAGCACACGGTTAGCGCCCACCCAGCATCTTCAGTAGGTGCCTTGACCTTGATGGGGGTATGAAGCAGTGCAAGTAGCCTTGTTAGTGTGTCCCCACCAACCTCCCTCCTAGCCAGTTGGTGGGTGATCCAGCACTCAGGGAGTCCCCACTTCTGGCTGAGGGACCCCGTGTTCAGGAACTGGGACTGTTTGACAATATCAGGCTCCTGCAAGGCCCTCCCTGTGTCCTTCAGGTGTCCTCAGTCGTCGCAGCGACAGGAGACACAGGGGAACAGGGCACACCAGCTGTGCTGTGCTCAGGGCCCCGCGGCCAGAGTGCAGCAAGGGAGCCTCACCCGCCAGGCGCTGATCTGCCAGGACTGCTCCGACTCCTGGATCCTGTCCTCGAAGTCTTGGAGCACGTTGAGCACTGTCTTCACCTGGCCGTGGGCACACAGGCCAAAGCACAGAATCACGCCCTGTGGGGAGACCCCGCCAGGGTGAGGGCCTGGGGCAGGGACGGAGCCTGCACACGCCCACGCACACACACAGAGGTGCCAGCACACAGGTGTGCACAGTGTCTGCACTTGCATGTAGGCACATGAAAGAACGCACACGTCCCCTGGGGTCCCAAGGGGTCTGGTGGCTCGAGGGGGCCGTGGACACCCTCACCTCCCGGTCAAAGTCGTTGCTGTAGTCGGTCTTGTACAGCAGCTCCAGCAGCAGCAGCTCCACCTTGTCGGCCTCCAGCCCCAGGGCCAAGGTGAAGCCCAGGGCCCGGTACAGAAAGCCCTGGAGAGGTGGGTGAGAGGAGGCTCAGGTTGCCCCGCTCCCCTCCAGGGGGCGCTGTTGCGCTGTGCTTGTTACACATCCCTCCAGCTTTTATCAGGATGATTACTCTTATCTTACTGTACAGATATCTAGGCATGTCCTATATGCTTTGAAATAGATATTCAGGTTATTCTGGAGGGCCTGGTTGTATACAGGCAGGCATGGTGAACATCTCAGCAGCCTGAGTCAAATCCTCTCCCATGTGAGCGGGGCCCACAAGGCTGCTCCCGATACAGACATGTAGCCAGAGGTGGAGCATCCTCCCGTGGATCTGCTTCTCTGATCACTAGTCATGTTGATCATCTTTTCCCAAGAGGCAGTTTACCCCCTTTAATTTCTGGCTATATTCTTTCCCCAATTTTTCTAGTGGGTTACTTTATCATTATTATTATTATTATTGGTAAGAATTTTATTTTTATACTCAGAAACATAAGAACAATCATGTAATCCTCACAGCAACTTGATAAGGTAAATGTTAATGTAGTCAGAGGTGAGAAAAGATGCAGGAAGTGGAACCAGGGTTTAAAACCAAGCAGTCATATTCTGAGGCTCAGGTTTCAGCACTGACTTATCAGAAGCCTCCACTAGGGTTCAGGGTTTTCAAGATGGTGGAATAGAGGAGGTCGCTTTCCTGGCTGCTCCATGGAGCGAAACCAAGAAAGTAGGCGGCTTCTCAGCAAAGGTGGGTAGACAGAAAAAGGGTGGAGGGGTTTTACTGAAATTTAGTATTAGATATTCAAAGCAGACTGGGGACTCAGGAGGTTGGATGTAATAAAATAAGGAAGAAACCCCAGCATCATAGCCACTGCCAAGGCTGGAGTCACCAGCCAGAGCAGCCCTCTGAGCAAAGAGAAGGGATGAGGGAATTAGAGAAACCCGCACTTTTAGGAGACCTGAGACGTGTCTGGGTACAGAGTTTAGAGATCAAAGACACTGCTCGACTAAAGTGAAAGGCACGCTGCACAATATCCTTCTGCAGGAAAGAAGCTGCCATACTCCTGGTTGCAGGCGGAGGACAGAGGAAGGAGCCCTTTTGCAGGCACAGCGTCAGGGCCAGCAGCTGGGGGAGCCGATTCCTGGTAAATCTGAGTTTGACCTGAAATATAGGCCTGGCAAATCCACACTGCATGACACAGAGTGTGCCAAAGTGACCAGAAGAAAATCAAACAGAGAGAGGTTTATGCAGGGGAATACTAGTCATGGAAACCCGCCCAGCTCTCCCCTTCCCCCTCCAGTTCAACTGCTCACAGGACCAACTGGGAAATTCGAAAGGGCAGGGGTGGAAGAGATGGAGTTTGGAAACTGAACCTGAGACCAGGAAATGCGGGGTCCAGAGGTGACATAGGGACTAAGAATTGTGTCCCCCTCCACACGAGTGGAGCCAGGGGAGATCCCTGGGATGCCGTCTTCCAGGGTGGACCAGCAACTGCTGGGCCCTGGAGGTGCACTGATTTGAAGTCTCCAGACCAACTGCATTTAGTAGGGAGCCTGGAGTCTACCTAGGCCCGATCCTCCAGGAATTCCGCTACTGGACTACCTCTCTCACTCCAGCAATCGGAGGGTGGAGCACTACGTTCCAAACGACCCCACCTAGCACTGCTGAGAAGCCGAGAATCTTTAGAACTCAAACAGAAAGAATTCTTTAACTTTTCATCGAGATTTTTTTTCTCTCTTTTCACTGTTTAATTGTGATCTTAATGGTTCATGGACATTTATACATATTCATATTTGTTTTTTCTCATTTCTAGCATTTTTGAAACCAGTTATTTTTCATGGATCGGTTTCTTGAGGACTAGGATGATTGATCAGCATATTTCAGTTTTGCTTTGTATTCTTTTATTTCCAATTTTAAAAATTTTTACTATATATATGTATTTTTTTCTCTCACCTGTTTCCCTTGACTCTCTGTCTCTCTTTCCTTCTGCTAACAGTCAATCTCTATTATTATCTCTTTCACTCTTCCCTTAATTTTTTTACTTCTGTCTTCTCTCCTCCTTCCTCTTAATCATCGTATACTATATCACTTTTGCTCTCTCCCTGTTCACCGTTCAAAATTGTAAACTGTTTTGCAAACTTATTGTTTTTATTGTAGGCAATAACTGATCATATCATTTCTGTCTATTGGGACCATTAATATTGTAGATGGCATAGTAGTAACTACTTGGCTTAATGCTGTATATTGTTTGCATTGGTTGTTGTTATTATTTGTCTCCCCATAAATGGTGAGGTATTGGAAACCTTCGGGGAAATTATAAGTTCACACTAGCTCCAGACACACAAACAACATGAAAAACAAGGGAACAAATCACCCCTAACAAACCAAGATACTCTAATAGCAGAATACAACAACACCACAGTGGAAGAAATATCAGAGATGGAGTTTAGACTATACATAGTTAAACTGATCTGCAAGGTAAACGATGATGTAAAGAGTTAAATCAGAGAAAAAATGCAGGAAGTGAAAGATCACATCAATAAAGAGATAGAGATTCTGAAAAAAAAAAATCAAGCGAAATCCTTGAAATAAAGGAATCAATAAACCAAATGAAAAATTCAATGGAAACCATCACCAACCAATTAGGTCACTTGGAAGAGAGAGTTTTAGGCAATGAAGCAAAATATATAATCTTGAAAACAAAGTTTACCATGGGGAAAAGATGTTAAGAGACCAGAAGTTACAAGAAATATGGGATAACCTGAAAAGACCAAATTTAAGATTTATTGGGATAGATGAAGGCTCAGAGGTACAAACCTAAGGAATCTTTTCAATGAAATAATGTCAGAAATTTTCCCAAACCTAAAGAATGAAATGAAAAATCAAATACAGGAAGCTTACAGGACCCCAAATATACAAATTTACAACAGACCCACACCAAGGCACATCATTATGAAAATGCCTAACATACAGAATAAGGATAGATTTTAAAGGCTGCCAAAGAGAAATAACAGGTAATATTTAGGGGGAAACCAATTTGGATCTCAACTAATCTCTTGACATAGACTCTCAAAGCTAGGAGGTCATGGAATAATATATACCAAGCTCTCAAAGAAAATGAATGCCAGTCAAGAATACTATACCCATCAAAATTAAGCTTCAGATTTAATGAAATAAAAATCTTTCATGATAAACAAAAGTTAAAAGAATTTACAACCAGAAAACCTGCACTACAAAACATACTCAATAAAATATTTCATAAAGAAGAAATGAAAAATAAAAGTGAAAACCAGCAAAGGGAGGAACTACACTAGACGAACAGTCAATCAAAGGAGAAATTTGTACAAATTAAAAAGCCAAAATAAATAAAAATGACAGGGAAAAAATCAAATCTCAATAATAACATTGAATGTAAATGACCTAAACTCATCAATCAAAAAACATAGACCCAACAAAATGCCATCTCTGAGAGACTCACCTTATAGGCAAAGACATCTACAGAGTGAGGGTAAAAGGATGGGAAAAAATGTGTCATTCACATGGATCTTCTAAACCAGCAGGAGTTTCTATCCTCATAGCAGATAAAGTGAACTTCAAGCCAAAATTAATAAGAAGGGACAAAGAAGGACCTTTCATACTGCTTAAGGGAATTATTCATCAACAAGACAAAGCAATCATAAATATTTATGCCCCAAACAATGAAGCATCTACATACATAAGATAAAACCTTCTCAATTCTAAGAATCAGATAGACCACAAATCAAAAATACTGAGTGACTATAACACACTTTTCTCTCACCACTGGATAGATCCTCCAAACAAAAACTAAGTAAAGAAGCTATAGGACAAAAATACAATTAATAATTTAGACTTAACAGACTACATAGAATATGACTGAAAATACTTTCTTCTCAACAGCACATGGATCCTTCTCTAAAATAGACCATATGTTAGGCCACAAAGCAACTCTCAGCAAATACAAAAAAGTAGAGATAATACTCTGAATTCTATCAGCTCATAATGGAATTAAATTAGAAATCAACTATAAAATGAAAAAAAAGCTGCTCTAACAGCTATACTATTTAATGACAAATGGATAGCAAAAGAAATCAGGGATGGAATTTAAAAATACTTAGAAGTAAATAAGAATTGCCAATTCAGCATATCAAAATCTCTGGGACACTATGAAGGTAGTGGTAAGAGGAAGGTTCATTGCATTGAGCTCATTCATTAAAAGAGTAGAGAGCCAACAAATAAATAACTGAACTTTGCATCTCAAAGCCCTAGAAAAAAGGAGAACGAATCAACATCAAAAGCTGTAAAAGATAGGATATAATTAAAATTAGAGTTGAAATCAATGAAATTGAAAGAAAATAAACAATCTAAAAAATTGACAAAACAAGAAGTTGGTTCTTTGAGAAAATAAATAAAATTGATAAACACTTAGCCAAGTTATGAAGAGAAAGAGAAAACTCAAATTACTAAAATTCACAATGAAAAAGGAAATATCACAATGGACACTCTGAAATACAGACGACAATCAGAAACTATTTTGAAGATTTATATTCTAATAAAATAGAAAATCTTGAAGACATCAACAAATTTCTAGAGAAATATGACCTACCCAAACTGAACCAGGAAGACACAAAAATTTAAAGAGATCAATTTCAAGCAATGAAATTGATGATGTTATCAAAAGCCTACCAAGAAAGAAAAGCCCAGAATCAGATGTATTCTCAGTTGAGTTTTACAAGACCTTCAAAGAAGAACTAACACCAATCCTCCTCAAATTATTCTATGGAATATAAAAGGAGGGAACCCTTCCAAACTCATTCTATGAAGCTAGTAACACCTTGATACCCAAACTAGACAAAGACAAATCAAGGAAAGGAAATTTCAGACCAATATCTCTGATAAGCATAGATGCAAAAATTCTTAATAAAATACTGGCACACTGCATACAAAAACATGTTAAACAGATAATGCACCATGATCAAGTGGGATTCATCCCAGGGATGCAAGGTGAGTTCAACACACAGAAATCAATAAACATAATTCATCACATCAATAGACTAAAAGACAAGAATTACATGGTTATTTCAATAGATTCAGAAAAAAATTTGACAAAATATAGCATCCATTCATGTTCAAAACACTGGAAAAAATAGGGATAGTAGGAACGTATCTTAACATTGTAAAAGCTGTGTATGCTAACCAACCGAAGGCCAATATCATTCTAAATGGTGAAAAACTGAAGGCAATCCCTCTAAAAATTGGAACAAGACAGGGATGCCCTCTTACACCACTTCTAGTCCTAGAAACTCTAGCCAGAGAAATTAGACAGAAGAAAAAAATTAAAGGAATACAAATAAGAACAACTCAAACTGTTCCTATTTGCCATCATGATTTCATATTTAGAAAACCCCAAAACACACCACTAGAAAACTTCTAGAACTCATAAATGAATTCAGCAAAGTAGAATTCTCAATAAAATTCTGGCAAATCACATACAAAAACAATATTAAAAGATAGTGCCTCAAGATCAAGTGGGGTTCATTCCAGGGATGCAGGGTTGGTTCAACATACAGAAATCAACAAACATGATTCATTACATCAATAGACTTAAAAACAAGAATCATGTGATCATCTCAATAGATACAGAAAAAGCATTTGACAAAATACAGCACCCCTTCATGTTCAAAACACTAGAAAAACTAGGGATAGTAGGAACATACATCAACATTGTAAAAGCCATATATACTAAACTCAAGGCCAACATAACTCTAAACAGAGAAAAAATTTAAACACTCCCTCCAAAACCTGGAATAAGACAAGGATGCCCTCTTTTACCACTCCTATTCAACATTGTCCTTGAAACTCTAGCCAGAGCAATTAGAAGAAAGAAATTAAAGGTATACAAATAGGTAAAGAAGAACTCAAACTATCACTATTTGCCAATGATATGATTCTATATTTAGAAGATCCAAAAAATTCCACCAAAAACTTCTAGAACTAATAAATGAATTCAGCAAAATAGCAGGATATAAAAGCAATACCCATAAATCAAATGCATTCCTATATATCAGTAATGAATCCATTGAAAGAGAATTAAAGAATACTACCCCAGGGTGAAAGATAGGGGTTATCTCTCACCCTGCACAAAACTCAACTTAAAATGGATCAAGGACCTTGGAATCAGACCAGAGACCCTGCATCTTATAGAAGAAAAAGTAGGTCCAAATCTTCAACTTGTTGCTTAGGATCAGACTTGCTTAACAGGACTCCCATAGCACAAGAAATAAAAGCAAGAATCAATAACTGGGATAGATTCAAACTAAAAAGCTTTCTCTCAGCAAAGGAAACTATCAGCAATGTGAAGAGAGAACCTACAGAGTGGGACAATATCTTTGCCACTCATACTTCAGATAGAGCACTAATTTCCAGAATATATAAAGAACTCAAAAAACCTCTACATGAAGAATACAAATAACCCAATCAACAAATGAGCTAAGGATATGAACAGACGCTTCACAGAAGAAGATCTACAAGCAATCAACAAACATGAAAAAATGTTCACCATCTTTAGTAATAAGAGAAATGCAAATCAAAATCACCCTAAGATTCCATCTCACCCCAATTAGAATGGTGATTATCAAGAATACAAGCAACAATAGGTATTGGCGAGGATGTGGGGAACAAGGTACACTCATACATTGCTGGTGGGGTTGCAAATTAGTACAGCCACTCTGGAAAGCAGTGTGGAGATTCCTTAGAAAACTTGGAATGGACCCACCATTTGACCCAGCTATCCCACTCCTTGGCCTATACCCAAAGGACTTAAAATCAGCATTATTACAGAGATACAGTCACAACGATGTTCATAGCTGCTCAATTCACAATAGCCAGACTGTGGAACCAACCTAGATGCCCTTCAATTGATGAATGGATAAAGAAACTGTGATGTGTATATATATATATATATATATATATATATATATATATACACACACATACATATATATATACACATACAAAATATTACTCAGTAATAAAGAATAATAAAATTACATCATTTGCAGGCAAATGGATGAAATTGGAGACTATCATGCTAAGTGAGATAAACCAATCTCAAAAAACCAAAGGACAAATGATCTCACTGATAAGCGTATGATGATACATAATGAGGGGTGGGAGGGAGGCAAGAAAGGAGGAAGGAGGTACTGTATAGAGGGGAAAGAAGGGTGGGAGGGGTGGGGGGAAGGAAAAAAAAACAGAATGAATCAAACACCATTACCCTATGTAGATGTATGATTACACAAATGGTATGCTGTTACTCCATGTACAAACAGAGAAACAAGATGTACCCCAATTGTTTACAATAAAAGTAAATAAATAAATAAATACAAGAATACTACCCCATTAACAATCACCTAAAAAAATAAAATAAAATACTTGGGAATCAATATAACAAAAGAGGTGAAAGACCTCTGCAATGAAAACTACAGAACACTAAAGAAAGAAATTGAAGACCTTAGAAAGACCTCCCTTGCTCCTAGATAGGCAGAATTAATATTGTCAAAATGGTCATACTACCAAAAGAGTTACACAAATTTAATGCAATTCCTATTAAAATTCCAATGATGGCCTTCATAGAACTAGAAAATGCAATCATGAAATTCATTTGGAAAAATAAGAGACCCAGAATAGCCAAAGCAATCCTTAGCAAGCAAATGAAGTAGGAGTATCATAATACCAGACCTCAAACTGTACTACAAAACTATCATAATAAAAACAGCATGGTATTGGCACTAAAACAGACATGTAGACTAATGGTATAGAATAGAAGACACAGAGACAAACCCACATAAATACAGATATCTCATACTAGACAAAGGTGCCATAAACATTCACTGGAGAAAAGAGAGTCTCTTCAACAAATGGTGCTTGGGAAAATGGAAAGTCACATGTTACAAAATGAAATTAAACCCCTAGCTCTCACCCTGCACGAAACTCAACTAACAGTGGATCAAAGACTTAAACACTAGAACAGAGACCCTGCAACTACTAGAAGAAAAAGTCAGCCCAAATCTTCACCACATCGGCCTAGGATCGGACTTCCTTAACAAGACCTCTAATCACGGAAGTTAAATCAAGAATCAATAAATGTAAAAAGAGAGCCTACGTGCACCATAAACACAAATAACCCAATCAATAAATGGGTTAAGGAACTGAACAGACACTTCACATAAGATATAAAATCAATCAATGAATATATGAAAAAATGTTCAACATCCCTAACAATGAGAGAAATGCAAATCAAAACTACTCTAAGATATCATCTCACTCTAATTAGAATGGCAAATCAAGAATACAAGCAACAATAAATGTTGGCAAGGATGTGGGGAAAAAGTTCACTCATAATTGCTGGTGGGGACTACAAATTGGTGCAACCACTCTGGAAAGCAGTATGGCAGTTCCTCAGAAAACTTGGAATGGAACCATTTGACCCAGTTATCCCACTCCTCAATTTATACCCAAAGGACTTAAAATCAATATACTACAGTGACACAGACACATCAGTGTTTATGGCAGCTCAATTCACCATAGCTAAACTATGGAACCAACCTAGATGCCCTTAAACACACACACACACACACACACACACACACACACACACACACATATATATATATATCATGCTAAGTGAAATAAGCCAAACCCCATAAAACAAAGAAGGAATGTTTTCTCTGATATGCTGATGCTAATTCACAATAACAGGGGGGATAGGGAAGAATAGAGTTACTTTATATTAGGTAGAAGTGAGTGAAAGGAGGGGAAGGGGGATGGGGGAAGGAAGGATCGTAGAGTGAAACAGACATTATTACCTCATGTACATGTATGACTGCATGACCCATGTGATCCTACAATATGTATATTCAGAAAAATTAGAGAATACACTCCATTTATGTATGATCTATCAAAATGTATAAATGCATTCTACTGTCATATACAACTAATTAGAACAAATTTTTTAAATAATTTTTAAAAATTGGGAAAAATGTAGCAGGATATAAAATTAATACCCATAAATCAATTGCATTCCTTTATATCATTGATGAATCAACTGAAAGAGAAATGAGGAAAACTATTCCATTCACAATAGCCTCAAAGAAAATAAAATATTTGGGAATTCAATCTAACAAAAGAGGTGAAAGACCTCTACAATGAAAACTACAGAACACTAAAGAAAGAAATTGAAGAAGACCTTAGGAGATGGAACAATCTCCCATGTTCTTGGATAGGCAGAACTAACATTATCAAAATGGCCACACTACCGAAAGCTCTATACAGATTCAATGCAATTCCTATTAAGATTCTGATGACATTCTTCATAGAAATAGAAAAGCAGTCATGAAATTTATTTGGAAAAATAAGAGGCCCAGAATAGCCAAAGCAATGCTCAGCAAGAAAAATGAAGCAGGAAGCATCACAATACCAGGCTTTAAACTATACGACCGAGCTACAGTAACAGTAATAGCATCGTGCTGGCACCAAAACAGACGTGAAGACCATTTTTCTACATGTGGACATTCAGTTGTCTTAACACCATTTGTTGAAAAGATTATTCTTTTCCCCTTGAATTATCTTGGCATCCTTGTTGAAAATCAATGCATCATAAATGTGAGAATTCATTTCTAGACTCTCAGTTCTATTTCATCAGTCTAAATGTCTGTCCTTATGCAAGGACCACCCTGTCTTGCTTGAGTCCTCCAACTTTGTGATATATATATATATATATATATATATAATTTTGTTGGCTGTTCTGGGCCCCTCACATTTTTGTATGAATTTGGGGACTAGGGCATCAGTCCACCAGAGGGGGAAGAAAGCTAACTGGGCTTACGGAGGAGGTGATGTTGAATCTGTACATAAATTTGGGGAGAATCGCCATCTTTACTGTATAATTCTCCAATCTGTGAACACAGGTGCTTTCCACTTATTGTGACCTTCTCTGATTTCTTTCAACAATTTTTATAGATTTGTACAAAAAAGATTTTTAAAACATTTTTTCATGTGATCATCAACAAGAATCTGAAAGAGAAACAAAGCAAAACCCCAGACAGAACAAAACAAGAGAACTCAACATCACTGAAGGGACGAACCTTCTCCAAGGAGGGGCTGTCGAAGCTCCCAATCTGGTTGCTCAGCTCCTTGCTCAGGCGCAGGCTCCAGCTGGTCCCCCGAGTCGTCTTGAGGGAGAGCCTCAGGAACTGGGGAGGGAGAAGATCAATGGCTGCCAGCCCTGCTCCCGCTGGGCCCTGGGAATGCTGTGTGAGCTCGAGTAATGGCTTGCCCTCTCTGGGCCTCCTTCCCCAAATCTCTACATCTTTCGGTCCATGGAGCCCTGATCCAGCACTGAGGTTTTGTGTCTGTGAGTCTGGGGATGGCTGCAGCTTTGGGGGCTGGCAGGAGGGATGCCAACTGGGTTCTCCCAGGTCTCCCAGTGAGAGTACAGCCAGAGACACTACGTTTTCCAAGTCTTAGGGAGAACGTGTCCTTTGGGGGCCCTAAGCTCCCCACCTGCCAACCCCACCAATGCCCTCCCATTCACCCGCTCTCTCCCCGTCCAGGCCTCTGGAGACGGGTCACCCTTTACCTGAATGAGCTTGTCCTCCCAGGCCTTCTGGTTCCAGGTGAACTCTGTGTGTTCTGTGGGGCGCACAGCTGGTCCCCAGGCTGTCCCCTCTGGGTCAGCATCTGCTTGGCCTCCCAGGCGTCCCAGGCCCTCCACAACCAGCCCTTCGCAGGGTGGGCATTTCCCTCCCCACCTCCCACACTGCTTGGCCAGTTCTCGGGACCACAGTAGCCATAGGAGTCTACCTAGAGCCTGGGTTCCTGGTGTCCAAGCCACGCCACGCGCCCCAGGGCACACGAGGGGCCTCACCTTCCAGATACTGGATCAGCAGGGGTATCTCCTGCTCCCACACGGTGGCCATGGTGGGCACAATGCTGTGGCTCAGGGTCCTCAGGAGGTGGAGCATAGCGACCCCACGGCCCTCCCCCTTGTAGGGCGATGACATCAGCACCTGCAAGATACCAGGACGGAGTGCAGCAGGGCCTGACCCCTCCCTCCCTGTCTTGGCGCTCCTGGTCCTCACGGTAAGTGGAGGTGAAGGTGGGTGGCTTCCAGACAGAGCCCAAGGATCTCCAGGATAGAGGCCCCTACGGAGGATGCTGGTGGGGAGAGGCGGTGAGAGGCAAGGCCCGACCTCCTTATTCACCCCAAGCCTCAGTAGAGCAGGGATTAGCGTCCACCAGACCAAGCCCACCCCAGGGGCAGGAAGGCCATTGATAGTGACCTGGAGATGCCCTGGGCAGAGGGAGCTGGGAGCAGGTCCAGGCCAGGGTGGGCCATCTGAGCACACTGCCCCTGCAACTTCTCCCCAGCGGGGACAGTAGGGGCCTAGGACACTGTCCTGCTAAGTGCCCAGCTCCCTCATTGCACCCTGCCTCCCTCCTGCTCTGGGGCTCAGGGAATGAGGAGCTCAAGAGAAAAGCACCGCAGGGCAGAGCCTTGCAGGCCCGGGCACGAGCAGGCAGCCACTCACCAGGAGCCGGGCCAGCAGCTTCTGAGGTGCGGGCAGGTCCACTGAGGAAGGAGATGCAACCTGAACTGAGGCTTCCCAGCCCATTCCAGGACATGCCCCTGTGCCCAAGGGGAACGTCACCCTGGAAGGGGCTTCCCCAGCATGACTCCATGCAGAAGGGAAACTGGGTCGGCGCAGGGGTTTTCCAGTAAAGACCATCACCCTATCGACTTAGCACGAGGGAAATGTGTGCTAATGTGCCGAGTGCAGGAGGTGCTACATCAGATCGTAGTTGTGGTCTTTGCAATGGACCCCAGACTGGCCACGACGGTGTTTTGTCCCCTACTGTGAACCTCGGCCCCTCTTGAGCCAGCAGTGACTAGAAACCCTGCTCCACTCTCCGGTCCTCTGCAGGCTTTGGGAGTCAATGAGCCCCCGCAAAGCAGACCCACAAACTTGAACGGACAGGCAGGGGAGGGCCCAGGAGAGGACCAGTCCCAGAGTTACAAGTCCCAGAGCCACGAGGAAGACCCGGGGGGCCAGCTAGGCTCACTCAGATCACACTCAGAGGGCAGGCTACGGACCTGAAGGCCTCACTAAATTACCGCCATGGCCAGTCACGGCCGTTCCTGTGAAGCCCCAAGTCCTGAGGGCAGCGCCTGGGCGCTGGAAGCGGGAGGGAGGGGCACAGCGGCAACGTGCAGCAATGGGCGGATTTGCTTTTCTGAGTCTGGTGTCAACGGTGCCCACCCTGGAGTAGACCACCGAGGGGCCAATTTACAGAACTGGCTGGACAACGGCAGTTCCTCTGTCTGACTCAGAGAGGCCAGACGAGCAGAGGCCCAGAAAGACCAGACGGGGGAGCCTGGACAGGAGCCCAGGGAGGGGTCCGAGCGGGTTGTGGGCTGCGGGCATGGGGACGTGAAGAGTGGGCTGCAGGAGCAAGTCCACAGGACTGCGCCTCCTCAGACTCGCGGGTGCGTCCTGGAGGCCTCCAGGAGAAGGGACGTGGGAAGGGCGACCAGGGGCAGGCCGGGCAGCAGGCCCCGGGCTAGCGCAGGGCCACGCTCACCATGCTTGCTCTTGCCAGTCGTGCTGGCTGCCGCATCCTTGCTGTGCAGCTGGCGCTCTGCCAGGTTGGTGAGGCTGATGCAGATGGGGGTCAAGGCCTCCGTGTAGTCGGTCTCCATGATGTAGCACAGGAGCCGCACCCAGAACTCCTGTGGGGGGACCCAGGACGCTGGAGGCATACGCGGCCATCCAAGACTGGTCAGCATCCATGCACAGTGTGGGTCAGCCAGCTGCCCCAGAGCTGGCCCCTGACACCGCTGCAGGATCTGCCTACACTGCCTCCCGCGGCCCCAGCGGGAGTCTCGGTGGCATTCACCCACTGGGGCTGTCATACACCCGGCCAGCCTCATACCAGCCCTAACCCCGTACACCCTCTTTGTCCAGGACCCTTTCCTGATCCCAGTGCCTGCAGAGGTGCATTCTGGGCAGATGACCCAGCTGTGCTTGCTGGTTGTGACAGATTTACAAGGCGACTTGGTTGGGCGAGAGCACCCAGTCACTCAGTCAAGCACTACTCCGGCATTGCCCTGTGATCAAAGTCGGTTTTCTGTGAAGGTCAGCCTTGAGAACATGGGTGGGTCTCACATAGGCCGTTGAAAGACCTCAAGAGCAAAAATCAGAAGTCCCTGAGGAAGAAGAAACTGCCACAGACTTCTACACCCACCCTTGCCTGAGGCCCACCCTGCATGCTTCAGGCCTGCCAGCCCTGGTGGCCTGAGTGGATTCCATGGAATACAGCAGACCACATGCGTCTTCCTCTGGTTGCTTCTCTGGAGAACCCTGTCTGATACAGATTTTGGCTCACTCTTCTCACATGACCACTCAACACTTCCAAGTAATGGGGGTCTCCCTCCACCCTCCACCCTTAGGAGCTTAGGGGGAAGGTGTCGTGCTACGAACTCATGAGCGCAGTGGCGGGACTGTTCCAGCCTACCAGCACTAGCATGTCCCGTTCCTGGGTCCCCAGAAAGGCAGCATGGTAAATGAGAAAGTATATTTTGGTCCCAGCTCCACTGTTTACAAACTGTGAGGCCTTGAGCAAGTTCATGAGTCCCTCTGAGCCTAGTTTCTTCATCGGCAAAATCAGGGAAATAAAATGAGAAACTACCTCACCATCAAATGAGATCATACTTGTGCACACCCACGGTGGTACCTGCTACGTGTAGGTGCACTATGGACTATAGCTATGGTTATTATTGTCATTATTTCTGCAACCAAAATAAGTTGCCACTGGACCAGAAGCATCTGACCTCACTTGGTGAATAATCATCCTCTCCTTGGTGCTTTTATAGTAAATTTTCCCTATCTTGTTGCTATGTCACATTTCATTGCAATTGAAAGTTGACACATTGTTTTTCTATAACCCTGAGCTCCCTGAGATCACACTGAGTCCTCCTAGCATATACCTTCATGTCTTTAGCAGGAACTTGCTAAATGCTCATGGAATGTTTCCGTATACCATACACAAACACACCCACAAAATACCTGGCTCCGGAATTTTTTTTTTTTTTTTTCTTTTGTGGTGCTGGGGATCGAACCTAGGGCCTTGTGCTTGCAAGGCAAGCACTCTATTGACTGAGCTATCTCCCCAGCCTGGAATTGGGTTTTGAAGGAAGAGAGCTCGGGCAAGTGGAAGAGGAAGCCCCCCTGCCCAACACACAGACACGCAGACAGTGAGAACGAAGAGGTGCAAGTGCAGAGCCAGGGCCTCGCCCATCCCTCTCCCAGTCCTCAAGGTGCAGACGGGAGCCATCAGCTCTCCCCAGGGGCCTGCTGGCCAAGGAGTGGACTCACTCACATTGGTCATGCCACTGACAGAAGAGGTTATGATCTTCACAGTGTCCAAGGTGACTTTGTGGACCATCTTCTCTTCCAAGTCCCTCTGATAAAAGCTATCCCGGTGATTTGTCTGGAAGGCAGAACCAAGGGCCCTTGCTGGAGGGCTGGCAGGGGCCTGCCATGGGCTCAGGGGTGGTCTTCTTACTCCCCAGGAGCATCCATCCCAGACACTGATCTCCTGGGTGCTCGTGGCTGTGCCTGGGTCTCTGCCTGGGTCTCTGCCTGGGTGTCTCCTGCTCACACCGGGGCCTGTGGGTTTGCTGCCCACCTATGCACTTGCTTCGTAAACGCGGTATGTAAAGTAGCATTCTGTGCTCAATGCTTTGGAACATTTCCAAAGTCCAGCTGCTCCATGGTGTGTATGAAGGGTCACTCACCAGCTTGTAGGTAGATAGGGTCAGCTGCACAGACACGTACTTCAGGCCCCAGCCTTTGATCCGGTCCTGGTACCCTGACAGAGCCAGCTGGCCAATGATGCGGAGAATAGCCATCCTCACCTGGGGGGACAGGGCCACAGGTTGCCAATGTGGGGAGGGCCCGGGGCAGGAGCCCAGCACCCAGTGCCCAGTCCTGTCGGGTGGGACATCTGGGAACTGGCACTGTTGCAGGCGGGAAGGGGCTTCAGGAGCCACCTGGCTCCTGCCCATCCATCTGCCATCCCTTGCCCCATCTAGGGGACCCACCCGGCTGTGTGTCCCCTTGAGCCGTCCAGAGACATGCACCCACTCCCCCCTCTGACATGTGGTGGCCCATCTTGGGGCCCTTGGGAGGAAAGCCCATCTTTTATCCTGGGCTGTCTGGGCTCCCTCCAGTGGCTCGCTCTGCAGGGGAGAAGGAAAGCCAGCCATTTTCCTCTTGGCAGCCTCCAGGCATTGAAGCCAGCTCCGCTCTGGTCCCTGTTCTGACAGCCGTGTTCCTCCCCCATCTCCCTCAGACCTCTGTGCTGCCCCTTCCTGCCCTGGACACCCCTTCCGGGGACAGGGGTCCCTCCGTCGCTCTGCTCACAGGCAGTGGAGGCTTCCAAGAGCCGCACGGCCACATGGCTGCAGCTGGTGCAGCTCAGCTGGGTTCTCCTCCTCCAACCTGGTGCCCGAGACGCACCCTTGAAAGCCTCTCGGTGACCACCAGGGTTCCCCACGCAGAGCCCGCTCTCCAGCCGCACTGCCCCCGGCCCTACGCAGGCCCGGGTGGGAAGCCAGGTTTCACCCTCCACCCCAGAGAGCTGGCTCCCTGGCAGGGTCCCTCTCTCCCAGGTTCCTGCCCCATTACCTTGGACCGTGCATCAGAGAGGGTGTTCTTGACCACCCGAATGGCCAGGTAGATGGTCCTAATATTCATTTTGGGGTCTGAAAAAGGAAGACTGGTCTGGAGGTCTGTGGCTCCGGGAGAGGACGGGTGGCCTGTCCCCGCCACCTCCCAAGGACACCCTCTTAGAACGTCTCCAGCCAGGCTCCCTCGGGTACAGCACCTCCTCATGACCTCACAGCACCACCTCCCCTCAGGCCCAGGAGCCACTGCTTCACTCCTCGTCCCCTTGGCTACTGCTTGGCCTAGGCCTCCCTTGACCCCAGTGCCCTCTCCTTGAAGGCGAGGTCTCCACTCAAGAGCTAGAAGCCTGCACTGAATCCCTGCAGCTGGGCACACAGAGCTTCACATCTGAGTGGAGAGTGAGGACCCTGGTGCCAGGCTGCCCGGCTTCAACCCTGCCTCCAACACATTCCAGCTGTGTGACCTCGGGTGAATTGCTGAACCGCTCTGTGCCTGTTTCCTCCCCTGGAAAATGTGAATGAGAATAGTGCATCCCTCACAGAACCACTCTGAGAAGTAAGTGAGTTAACACTGTGCCCAGCACACCGTCCGGGCTCTGTGGTGTTTGCTAGTCAAAAAACTGACACCCAAATAAAGAAGGAAGAAGATTAAGTGAGGCAGGAAAGGGAAGGTTCTGGAAAGGAAGTACAATAAAAAGTTTAAGGCTTAGTGTTACCAAGTCCGCACTGGGGTAGGAAAAGAGGAAATGAGGACAGGTGGAAGGCGGCAGGCAACCATGGCCTTAGAGAGAAAGGCACAGTTTAGAATTTTTACCTCTAAGATGGAAACCCTGTCTATCCTGAAAATGAAAATGGTTTATGTCCATTGCACAATTAAAATAAAAGATAACCACTCTCAACAGGTGTAGTGTGCTCTTCTCAACCAGTTCACGCACAAGCACGATTTCCTTCGTGTAACTGAGCTCCCAGCACATACCCTGCCCTGTACTGTAATGCTGTACTTAACACAGACAGAGCAACTTTCCCATGGAAAAGTACGGATCAATTACACTTTTTAGGGGTTGTATAACATTCCATTATGACAATACACTATTATTTATTCCACAAATTCCCTATAGAAAAACATTTAGGCTGTTTCAAAGTTTTGCTTTAAGCACAATGTTTTACATGGACATTTATGCCAAATCACCTTTGGCAATTATTTCCTTCACATAATTGACAAAAAATTGGATTATTGAACCCAAGGTTTGACCCCTATCCAATTGAGCACCCAGAGTTATCTATCGATTTAAATCTCTATTGATGGAGTATGAGGAGCTGGTTTCCTGCAGGCCTAAGCCAGGAATGAGAAAAGGAAAGCTTCCAGTCTACATCTAGCCCGACATCTGCTTTTGTAAATAAAGTTTTATTGGAACACGGCCAGCTCAGCAGTCTACAGCTGCTTTAACTCTATAATGGCAGAGCTAAGAAACACTCACTGACACGGCCTGCAAAACTAAGAAGGCCTTTGCTATTTGACCTTTTGCAGAAATGGCTAGGCCAACTCTAGATGTCGTCTTTAGCATCTCTGTCCACAGGCAGGGTAAACAGAATCTCACTGTTACTTAAATTTGCATTTCTTTAAGAGAGAAGGTTTACTGTGGGTGAAGGCGCCTCATGTCTAGTTGCCTAATCTGTGCACTACACAAAGACATGCAGCTTTAAGACAAGTGGGAGCTGCCCATGTTCTTCTAACCATTAAGAACCTGCAAGGCACACACTGTCAAAGAGGGAACTTGTTCAAATTCAAAGGTGCCACGTGAGTAGGGAATTGGTCAGGAGATCCATTACCCTTGATACAAAGGCCAGGTTTAGAGTTTGGGCTCAGGGATTAGGCAGAGGTTAAGGTTAGGCGTTGAGTTCGTGTGCCTTTAGGGTTATGCCTACATGGTCTAGTTAAATCATGCATCTGCCCTTTGGTTCCATTTTAAAGGTCAATAGCAGGATTCAGACTCAAAGGGCCAGGGGTGGGAGGGCGGGCCAGAGTGCTGGTTATGGGGCAGCATGAGAAGACACACAGCATCGAGAGATGGGGCTCCCATGGCCCTCGGCAGCGGCCTAGCTGCCCACTGATGCTCACCATCGGCACTCACCACGGCCCGGATCAGGGTCAGTGTCCCCACGCGGATGGCCTCCTTACCCACCTCCATCTGGCTGAAGAAGAACTTCATCAGCTCCTTGGGGTAGGAGCGAGCTGCGGGGTGGAAGAAGCCCCTTCATCACTCCCTCTGGCCTTGCTCGGAGGGTCTGGGACCCTTGGGGCTCCCGCAGACCTGCGGGCAGGGGCGGGCCTGTGGCTGGGCCTCACCGAGAGCTATGAAGCAGTGCACGATCTCCATCAGGTTCTGGCTGCTGTACTGATGCTGGGCTGGAGCCTTGGTGCACACCTGGGTACGGGGGTGCAGGCAGGGCGGGGGAGAGTTCAGTGGCAGGAGACACAGGGCGGCCTGGCCTGTGCCCCACAGGATGCAGGAGGCTCAAGAGCAAGCCAGGGCCAGGCCACCTCCTGAGCTGCTTCCTCCCAAACACCCTGAGGACACAGCTGAGCTTGCCGGCCTCACCTGGACATGCAGCTCCGTGAAAATGGGGTTTAGCTGCATTTGGGGGATGGGGGTGTTGGTGACAACCGACACTTCCAGAATCTGTCTCAAGACCTGCAATGGATGGACAAATGGTTGCAGGTAGCCTTCTACCAACTCAGAGTGGACTCTTGCCACTCAGTGGGTCCTTGACTGGCACCAGCCTCCCCTGGCAGCTGGTCAGAAACACAGACTCGCTGGGTCCAGCTCCGTAATCCCCAGAGGCCCAGGTGACTCCCCGGTGCCCCTGGCAGGCACGGCGAAGTTCGGGAGTGCTGTACACATTCTGAGCACGGCACCCAGGCCCGCTCATCTTTCTTTTGCCAGAATGATCTGTGAGTGGCTCCCCATTTCCGTCACTTCCATTCCTGCTTCTTGCTCTTGCAGCTAAATGCCAGCCTTGTTTATGGATGAATGGCTCCTCTGCAGCAGCCATCAGCTCAGACCACCCCTCCCCAGGGAACCCTGCAGCATCTTCGTCTCCCAGGCTAAAAGATGCTGCGGGCTGAAGGCTGTCCTCCCAAAATCCAAGTCCACCTGGAACTTCAGAATCTGACCTTATTTAGAAATAGGGCCTGTGCAGACCCTATTGAGTCAAGGATCCCAAGACCCTTGTGGTTCCTAATTACAACAGCCCTAAAACTCTGACACACAGGCCACGACCTCCCTCTGGCCTCTAAGACCCTCCAGGGTCTGGTCCCTTTGGCCTGGAATGACAAAGTTCATTTCCCACAAACCCCCAGCGCCCAGCTTCTCAGCCCCTTGTAGGTACCGATGTTGGGTCTGCTGATATGATGTAGATGCATCTGCGTCCCCACCTTCCACCCAGATGGCCCCGACACTTGGGAAGCCCGAGCCCCCCGAGCCCTCACCTGGGTGATGAAGACGGCCTCCAGGCTGCCCTGGTACTCTGCCAGCAGCAGCGGGATGTAGTCGTACACCTGCTCCCGCAACTCGTCACTGGGCAGCAGGAGGCTCAGCATGGGCTTCAGGGACTTGATGACCCCCATCTTCACCTGCCCGGGGAATGGGGTCCCAGGAGCCCCGGCTAGGCCAGCGGTCTCAGCCCACCCACAGACTCCAAGGACACAGAAGGGAATGGACCTGAGAGAGTGGAGCCAAGGTCCCACGGAGGCACAGCCTGGCCACACTCCCCCGGGGTCCCACCTCCGAGCCAGGTCACCACAGGTGGGTACGAAACCTCGGTGTACCTGAGTCTCCTCACTGAAACAGTCCTACTCTGTAGGGTCAGCGTGGAAATAGTTCCTCTAGACAAGACACTCAGAGGACACCCAGTACGCAGCGCCCCAAGCAAGGGGCCACGTCTGACGTCCACCGGGGCCTTTACCAGGGTCCAGCTCATGAAGCAGGCCAGGGACCTCCCCATTGCTGGCTCTGCCCTTCGGCAGGTCACAGGTTCTCCAGGGTCCTGGGAATGAGGCTAGCTCGGTGGTCCCTCAGCACTTCCCAGCCCCCCAGTCTGCCAAGTGTGGAGAGGGGAGCCGGTGCCCCTAGAAGGGCGCTCACCTCGGGGTTGTGGTGCCTCAGCCACACGGTCACGAAATAGCGATACATGGGGAACAGCTTCAGGGCAAACTGCTCCTCGGTCATCACGGGGTACGTGCTGTCCTCCAGGTGCTTCAGGTAGAACTGCACAGTCTCACAGAAGGTCTCCATGGCTACCAGTGGCAGGAGGCGGCGGATGAGGCCAGAGGGGCCGGAAGAGGAGCCACGCCTCCCTAGCCCACCAGCTCTGGGTTGCTGAGCCCCTCCCTGCTCCCCCCCCCCGCTCTGACTCCCACACCCTGGGGGCTCCTCTGCAGAACGGCAAACACACTTGGCCCTGTTTTTCTTGGTCATCAAGAGATAGATGTTGGGTGATCAGTGCTCGGGGCAAGCGGGTCAGATTGAAACCGCATCAAAGACGTGCCTGAGTTCAACCTAAGGGAGCCGTTTCCCTGACCTCCCTCCTTTGAATGGACCCCCTCCTCTGGCCTCCTGAAATGCTGAGCTAGAGCCAGCTACACCGAGTCACGGTGATGGCCTCTACCCACCACACCATGGCCTTCTAAAGGTCACCCACACGTCTCAGTCAGGGGAGCCGGTCAGAGGCCAAACAAAGCAGGAGATTGAGCAAATGTCTGGGAGCAAATGAAGACCACAGTCTTGCTCACCGATCCCTCTGCCGTCTCCCCACCCTGCTCTCCCTCTCCCTGGCCCTGAGCAGGGCCGACCCACAGGCCCACGTGGACACTCACCGCTACATATCACCTGGCGCATCCTGGCATCGTTGGCAAGCCTCAGCATGGTGAATATGGTAGCCAGAGTGATACCCATGTACGGCATGAACTCGAACACTGCGGGGGCAGAGCCACCGGGTCACTGCAGGCGGAGCAAGGCCAGGTGGAGCGCAAGAGCCCACTGCTGACCAGCTCCAGGCCCTGGTGGTCCAGATCCGGGGAACCCTCTCCCTCCTGGGGCCACAGGACAGAGTGTGGGAGTCCATGCTGCACAAAAGGTGTGGGCTAGAAGTGGCAGAAGGAGAAAGGAGGCAGGCAAGAGAAGGGGAGCGAGGAGACCTGGAGGACAGAGGAGGCCCAGAGAGGCTGGGTGCGAAGCACCACGGGGAAGCAGCAGACAAAAGTGGGGAGCAGAGACTTGCAGGCCTGGCTCCCCACCCAGAGTCCCCTGGGTGTGAGGGTCCGGGGGAGGGGCTTCCTTTCTGCATGAATGATGGCAGACCAGAGAGGAACTGAGCAAGAGCAGGAGACCAGCAGAAGAGGGGAGCACGCAGAGGAAGAGGAGAGAGACGGAGGAAAGGGGAACTGGCGACCGCCCGTCCTCCTGCAGGCCGTTGGTCCCTCCCTGCAACGGAGGGACCGCCTTCCACCCGCACTGAGCATGCCCGCCAGCTCCTTCAGAGCTTGTGACAGCAAGGATCATACGTTTACAATGATGAAGTAATGAAGCCTCCATCCCAGGCCGGCTCCCGTTCTCCGCACCTTGGGCAGCAGTGTCCACGGACCGAAGCCCCCTGGCCCAGCAGGCCCTCCTGCTGCAGGCCTCCTCCCTCTCCCTCCCACGGGCCTCCATGTCCAGCACGCCAGGCAACTCCTGCACCTTCTCCAGCCTCGTCCAGTGTCCCCTCACCGCAAGTACACGCAGTTGGTGCTTTGGCCCTTCCTGAATTTCGGATGGTCCTGACTTGCAAGGATGCGTGATTTTGACTTCACAGTGGTGCAAAAGTGATACACACTCAGGAGAAGCTGCACTTCCAGTTTTGAACGAGGACCTTCTCCTAGGCTAGTGGTGTGTGGCAATGCTCTCTTGTAATGCTGGGCAGTTGCTGGCCACTAGCAGCCCCAGTCGGCCCCATTGCCACCGGGGGAAACAAGCCAGCTCCACGATGCCCTGGCTGCTAAGCCATGGTGCTCGGGAGCTGGGTGAATCGAACTTGTTTTTGACTCAGGACGTGGTCCTCCTGGGGTGGGTCTGTGGGACGGGCCCCCTCGGAAGGGGAGGAGCACATGCACTCTCCTCCCTCTGGCCTCCGACTCCACCCTCTCCTTTTCCTCCTAGTTCTCTTAGGATTCCTCTAGGGCCTCTCCAAGCTGGGCTCCTCCAGGCTGGGTCCTTGTCCCCAGTTCTTCCCTCTCTACCTTCACGGCCTGGGTCCCAATGGCTTTGAATACCACCTACCATCACAGGCTGCTGGGAACAAAGACCGAGGCCAGACCTGCCTCTGCACTGTGCGTCCAGAGGTCAGCTGCCCACGTGGCCTCTCTGGAGACAGCTCACAAACCGCACTCCTCTGTCGGAGCCCTCAAGCTCTCTTCCAGAGCCTCCCGCCTCGGGAAGCGGACCAGCAGACGCGCTGGGCTCCTCCGGGCCTCCTCTTCCCACTCGATGGCAAGTCCCACCTGCTAGCGCCCACCGCTCACCAGGGCAGCCCGGCCCAGCCACCTGCACTCCTAGTACACACCTCCAGCTCTTCTCCAGACACCCCAGCCATCATGGTCATTTTGGAGCCCAAATTTCATCAGACAACAGCTGCTCAGAATCCTTCCGAAGCTTTCCAGGGCCCCCAGATAAAGCCAGACTTCACCACAGCGACCAGGCCCTGCCCACCTCCCCACGCCTCCGCGCCAGCCCCAGCCACCTCTCGGCTCTTCAGAGAAATCAGGTTCTTCCCTGTCTCAGGGACTTTGCAGTAGCACTCGTATCCACATGGAATCTTCTCCCCCATCCTGTTTTTCACTCAGATGTCATCCGCTCATCCTTCAGGTCTCTGCCTAAGGATGGCTTCCTCACCACAGCCCTACAGAGAGGAGGAGCCCTTGCCCTGGTCTCTAGCAGCCACTAGGCTATTCTCTTCATACCCACCAGCTCGTGTTACAGGGTGTTGGCTTGTTTATGGCCACTTCTGACGGTAAGGGCCACGTGTGTTTTATTGCAGCCCAAGACCCACAGGGGGATGAAAGGAGAGGGCAGGAGAGAGAAAGGAAAGAGAAAGAGGAAAGGAGATGGGAAGACAAAAAACAATGCAGGGAGAGGAGAAGGGGGGCAGGGATCAGGCGAAAATGAGGGGCTGAGATAGGGAATCCTGAAAGCTGAGAGAGACAGAGACACGGAGAGGAGAAGGCGCGGAAAGAGAAGACGAACAAGGAGCGTGGAGACCAAGGCTGAGGCAGGCACAGACGGAGACGGGAGGCAAAGACCGGAGGGTGCACCGGGCGGGGCTCAGAGCCTACCGTTGCCATTGGCCAGCTTGGCCAAGGTGACCACGACAAACTCGTCAGTGAGATTGAGGGGCTTAAGGTGGTGCTGCAGCTCGTACATGACCAGGCTGAAGTGGTTTCGGGACAAAGCCACCAGAGTGTCACTGGCCACCTCTGCCTTTGTGTAGCCCTCCACCTGCAGGGACAGGAGAGGTGCCACCACTGGTTGGGACTTCATTACCCCTGTATCCCCACACCCTCTCCATCTCCCTGGCTCCCTGAGGCTCAGCCTTCCCCTGCCCCGTGAAGTGACTGCCCCAGGCCTTGGGCATCCCATCCCGGGCCCACCAGAGGCCGGGCTCCTGGGCCGGCTACCTCTGAGATCTCCCGCATCTCCTTCGAGGCGACAGCAACCAGCCTCTGCACACACTGCTCCTCCAGCTCCCCCTCCTGCTGAATGATTTCCTGAAGGATGTTGTAAATGTTGATCTTGCGCTGGGTAGAAATCTGGGAGAGAAATATGGCAGGTGGGAGGGCCCCTGGCTGGACCGTGCCCTGTCCCCGCGCTGTGTGTCCCCTTCCTCGCCCTCCCTCTGTCCTCTGTCAGAAGCCCGCCGGAGAAGGCGACCGACCGCCATTCTCCAATCACCCATCTCAGATCTCCACTCCTCCCACCACCCTCCTGCTCATCCACCTGGCCCTGTCAACATGATCTGCACCTGGCTTCTCTCCTCCCCAATCAATATTCCCAAGGCAGGTGTCAAATGGTTCACACACAAGGTCCTCCACACACCTCGTACCACCCTCTTCAAAGCCCCAAAATAGCCCTTCACCCTGGGAGGGAGCACTGGAGACCCAGAAACTTGTCTCTTCCTGTCTTTTTTTTCTTTTTTCGTACTAGGGATTGAACCCAGGACCCTTAACCACTGAACCACATCCCTGGCCCTTTTTTATATTTTATTTAGACAGGGTCTCTCCAAGTTGCTTAAGGCTTCACTACGTTGCTGAGGCTGGCTTTGAACTTGCCATTCTCCTGCCTCAGCCTCCTGAGCCACTGGGATTACAGGCATGTGCCACTATGCCCGGCTTTTCTTCTCTTTTGATTCCTACTTGGGCAACATTGACCAACATTTAAAATAACCTGACTTAGGATGGGATTGGATAGTTGGATTGTGCACAAGGCCCTACCTAGACAGTCATGTAAGGGTGACTTTCACTTAATCAGATAGGAAAAGTCACTCTTAAGGAGCGAGAGTTCTGGAGAAATGCCTACTGCCTCAAGTGTAGAAAGTCCAGAAATCTCAGAAAATTTGGGGACCTCAAGAAGAGGAATTCACTCAAATTTCTAAGTTCTTCTGGTGAAATTCAGCACAAAGTCTTGGCCTTGATTTCCTAGTCTTGGGGTAGCAACTAACAGAGTTTCTTAAAATTCCAATCAGCAATAGCTTTGGGAAGGTACCTGGACAGGTATTAGGGGTGTGGATTGAGTAGCTACTCAATACTGCACATCTCTAGACCAGGGCTTTCATTATTATTGGTAGTAGTAGCGGTAGCAGTAGTATCCCCTAAGGAGACTTTTAAGATATTTTCCCCAAATGCTCTCCCAACAAAACTTCAATAGCACAGTGCTATTCACTTGTCTATGCTTCATATATAAAATGTAGGACTTCCTTCATCCCAGTGAGAACACTGTGGGCAATATCACACCATGGAGAATGCATGCTCTAAGTTTTTAAAGAAAGTTCCAGGAGGCCCATCTACTCTATATAAATAGCCAGGCAAGTGATAGCAAGACCAGCCTTCTTTTGTGATCAAGAATCGCTAGAGTAGTTCTTACTGCCCCAGGTGTGCAGCATGGAGCAGAGACAGGAGATTGGGAGTGCCTGCCGTCAGCATGAAAATTCCCAGAAGGCACCTGAACCAGAGAGATTGAATTAGACACAAAGAACATTCCGGCTCTGGATCCCAAGGGAGAGAGCTACCTTTGGTGCTGGTAGTACAGTGGCCACACTGGAGCATCTGTACTGGAGCAGACACCCAGAATTCAGCATTCATAGAAGTGAAGCTGAAACCTGTGGAGGTTCCATCCTTCTTCCCTAGAAGTGGATTTTATCAGAGACCCTAGAGATCTAGACATCCTGCAGAGTTGGACATCTCCCCAGCAATAGGGGTTTGTGTCAACTCTCAAACTCCCACTGAGAATTCCAAAGTTCATTCAAGACTGAACCCCAAGGGAGCGGGGAATGGCGGAATGAAGCGGACATCACTTTCCTGAGTTCGTATGTGAACACAGGACCAGGTGACTCCACATCACGTACACCCTCAAGAATGGAATGTTGCACTCCAAGTACGTATGATTTGCCAAAATATTCTCTACTGTCATGTATAACTGGAAAGAACAAATTTTTAAAAAGACTTTTGTTTTAAAAAAAGACTAAACCCCAATTACTGAAATCTCCAACTTAGAACTCTGCACCATCTCCACCACAGAAAGGCACATTTGTCAAGACCCAAATTGTACTGACCCCGTCATGTACCAGATGACTAGATCTGAGATCTACCACAACCAGCCATGGCTCCTGTCACAAAGCCTGGAAGCTAAGCAAGGAGCACAAGTGCATTGGGTTTAACAGCCCCCAACGCGCAAGCCAAGGGTCACAGAGCCAAAAACAAACATGAAGATGGAAAATCCATTCTGGCCAACAGTTTTCACCTCAATGGAAATCAGCCCTTTATTTCTCAGCAAGAATTGTTTTTTCTTTTTTTCCTACCTTTTTTCCTCATTTCTTTTTCTCCTTTTTGCCATACTCACACTTTTAATCTATTTTTCATTCTTCTTTGTAAATTTTAAATATGTAAAATTCTTTTTTAAAAATCACTTCATCATATTGTATTACTTTTTACTTTTCTCCATTATTCATGATTTTGTGCATGGGGGAGGTGTGTACTTACTGCATGCATAGCTTCAAAAATCATATGAAGATTTTTATAATTTTATTTCCACATTAATTACTTCCTTCCACACTTGTTTACTATTTAGCCTTGATTTGTCTTAGGTGGGATTCAGTTACCTGCAGGTGTGAGTTGATCTGATCTGACAGTTGCTGGTTTGTTTGTACCAGAGGGAAGTTCTCCCCCTCTTATCTCCACTTCTTCACTCTGTTCCCCCAATAACAGCCAAATTTTCCTATTCCCACTTCTTCTCTTTCTTTATTACTTTAGGTTAATCTTTTATATTTTCTTCTTTGTAGCCAGCATCTGATACCTCCCTTCTGCCTCTCCTCTGATTGCTTTTTAAATATATTTTAAACTTACTTCCACCATCTCACCTATTTTCCCTTTACATAAGAAACCATGATCCCACCAAATAATGGAATTATATAGTTTATGTAATTCACCCCATTCATGTTGACATGATTATTAATATGGTGGACAACATAGTAAACACCTGATAAATGCCTGATCTAGTTGATAGCTTTGTATTGCAAATACTGATGTTAAATGCTAACCCCCACCATTCCTATATAGGTGGTAATTAATTTTACATAAGTCAATGTAGACACTGGACATTTATCTTAAAACTATATATCTATTACTGACATCAATGCTATCCCTGGCTCCCCTTCCCTGTAAGAGGGGGTGGAAAGTGATTAGACTACTTCAAGATTACAGAGTAGAGACTGCTGCTGAGAACTACTCACAATCCAAATAATAGTGACTCTCACCCCACACATGATCTAGCCCCACCTGCACTTAAACATTACTTCAACTCATAGAACTGGGGAGATGAAACCCTCAAACCCCAAACCAGGCCCCAAGGAGGAACAACCAGAGGGGAACTTCAGGACCACCCATCAACATTTACTCATATATCAAAAGAAACAGAAAGAAATCCTAGAATAGAAGAACTACACATGTAAGGACACAGTTATAAAAAGTAAGGGGAATCCAACTCTGATGCACAAGCACAGGACCTCTGAAAACTGAGGAACAAGCAAAAAAATCTCCCCTCCAAAAAAATTCATATCCCACAGATATGGAAGTAGATGAAATTCTACAGAACTATTATTAAAAATTGATTCTTGAAATGTTCAATAAACTAAAAGAAGACCCAAAGAATTAAGAGAGAAAAGTCAAGATATGAAAGACCATTTCAATAAAGAAATAGGATTGTTGAAAATAAACCAATTAGAACTCCTAAAAATGAAAGACACAATGAATCAAATTTAAAAATTGACTTGAAAACATCACCAACAGATTAGATTGTATAGGAAGGACAGTAGAGTGAAACACACATTACCTCATGTGCATATATGACTTCATGACCGATGTGACCCTACAATATGTACTATCAGAAAAATGAGAAATTACACTTTATTTATGTATGATTTATCAAAATGTATAAATGCATCCTGTTGTCATGTACAACTAATTAGAACAAATTTTTTTAAATTAAAAAAAAAAGAAAAAGAAAATACTACTTTAGCCCTTAAAGACAGATCCCCAGGCCTTGAAGACAGAATACATGAACTTGAGTACACAGAATACAATAAAGTGGAAAAATAGTAGAACATGATCAGAATGTACCAGAACTTTGGGACAACAACAAGAGACCAAACCTGAGAATCATCGTGATAGAAGAAAACATGGCGATACAAACTAAAGACATTAAGGACATTTTCAACAAGACAGTCACAGAAGAATTTCCCCATACCAGAAGTGAGATAAACATCCACACACAAGACCCTAAATAGACCTGATCAGAAGAGAGATTCTCAAGACACATCATAATAAAAATGCCTAACATAGAAAATAAGGAAAGAATATTAAAGCTGCAAGAGAGAAACATCAGGTCACATTAAGAGGCAAACCAATCAATAAGGTTCACTTCTGACTTATCAACTCAGACACTAAAACCAAGAAGGGCCCGGAATGTGATATTTCAAGCTCTAAAAGAAAACAATCTTGTCAACCAAGATTACTGTATCCAGAAAAGCTCTCTTTCATTTTTGATGAGGAAATAAAAACCTTCTAGGAAAAGGATAAACTAAAAGAATATATGACAGCCAAGGGAGCACTACAAAAAATTCTCAAAAATAAATTACACACAGAGGAATCCCCCCCAAAAATCCCAAAACTCCCAAATAAATGAAGATCAATAGAAGACTAATCATCTAAACAAGAATCAAGATAGAATTAAATATAACAAAAAATTAAAATGGCAGCAAACCTTAACACATATCCACAATAACACTGAATATAAATGGTCTAAATTCTACAATTAAAAGACATAGATTAAAAGAATGGATCAAAAACAAGATCCAGTTATAACCTGTTTGCAAGAGAATCATCTTATAGGCAAAGATACTGATAAACTGAAGATAAAAGGCTGGGGGGGGGTAAATCCATGCAAATGGACTCTGAAAACAAACAGGAGTGGCTACTCATATATCTGACAAAGATAATTTCAAGCAAAAATTAATCAAAAGAGACAAAGAAGGTCATTACATCCTAGTAAAGGAAACAATCCACAAAGAAGATATAACAATAGTAAATATATATGCCCCAAATGTCAACACACCCAGTTATATTTTAAAAAAATACTCCTTGATATTAAATCCTCGACAGACCGCCCATGTAATAATAATGTGTGATTTTAACACACCCTTATCACCAATAGACAGGTCATCAAGTCATGAAACCAATAAAGATATGTATAACCTAAATAATAGTATAAATCAAATGGATTTAATAGACATCTACAGAATGTTTCATTTTAAAACAGTTGAAATTATCTGCTAAGCACCTCATGGAACGTATTTCAAAATAGAACATAGTCTAGGTCACAATAAAAGTCTTAGCAAATGCAAAAAATTGATGTAATCTCATGCATCCTATCGAACCATAATGGAATGAAACAAATTAACAGCAAGAAAAATAATGGAAATCACATATACACATGAAGATTAAACAATACTCTTTTAAATGAAGAATGGAGCAAAGAAGAAATGGGAGGAGAAATCAAGAAATTGTTAGGAAAAATGAAAACAACAATATAACATATCAAAATCTTTGAGAAGGTATGAAAGCAGTACTAAGAGGAAAATTCATTGCACTGAGTGCCTACATTTTTAAAAAAAAATAGAGAGATCCCAAATAAGTAAGTTTATGCTCCAACCAAAGGCCTTACAAAGATGAACAAACTAACTTCCTAATCAGTAGAAGGCAGGAAGTAAAAAAGATTAGAACTAAATTTAAAGAAATGAAGAAAAAATACATGGCATCACACAATGAAGAGTTGGTTCTTTGATAAGACAAATGAGCTTGATGGACCCTTAACCAAACCAACCAAAAGAAGGAAGAACAAAATGAAAATAATTAGAAATGATACAAGAGACATCACCACAGACACTTCTGAAATCCAGAGGATCATTAGAAACTACTTTGAAAATTTATATAAACTGCAAAATCTAAAAGACGTTGACAAATGTATTGACATATATGATCCACCCAAACTGAACCAGGAAGATATAGAAAACTTAAACAGACTAATGTCAAGTAATAAAATTGAAACAGCAATTAAAACTTGCCAGCAGTTGTGTGGTGGCATACAACTGTAATTCCAGCAACTTGGGAGACTGAGGCAGAAGGACCACAAATTCAAGGCTAACTTCTGCAACTTAGCACAGCCCTAAGAAACTTGGTGAGACCATGGCTCAAAATAAAAAGGGTTGTGTATGCATCTCAGTGGGTAAGCACCCCTGGATTCAATCCCAAGCACCAAAATAATAAAAGCCTACCAACAAAGAAAGGCCCAGGATCAGATGAATTCTCAAATGGGTTCTACCAGAACTTTAAAGAAGAACTAACACCAGTCTTTCTCAAATTATTCCATGAAATTAAAAGGGAGGCAAGACTCCCAAACACATTCTATGAAGCCAGTATAATCCTGATACCAAAGCCAGACAAAGAGCCATCTAGGAAAGAAAACTTCAGACAAATATCCCTGATGAACACAGATGCAAAAATTCTTAATATTAGCAAACTGCATTTGAAAAAATATGAAGAATGTAATATACCATGATCAAGTGAGCTTCATCCCAGAGATCCAAAGTTGTTTCAACATGTGCAAATCAACAAATATAATTCACCACTTAAATACAATTAAGAACAATAACCATATCAATAACCATCTCATTAAATGCAGAAAAGGCCTTTGATAAAATACAGCAATCATTCATATTAAAAATACTAGAGAACCTAGGGATAGAAGGAACTTAAAGGATATATATGACAAACCCAAAGCCAATGTCATACTAAACTAAGAGCTTTTCCTCTATAACCAGGAAGACAAAAATGTCCACTCTCACCACTTCTATTCAATACTGTTCTTGAAACTCTAGCCAGAGCAATAAGGCAAGAGAAGGAAACTAAAGGAACATAAGTTTAAAAAGAAAATTCAAACTATTACTGCTTCCTGATGACATGATCCTGTATCTAGAGGACAAAAAATTCCACCTGAAGACTTATAGAGATGATAAATGAATTTAGCAAAATATCAGGATACAAGATCAACACTCATAAATCAATAACTTTTCTATACCCCAACAGCAGTTCAGCTGAGAAATAAATCAGGAAACTGCCTCTTTTGCAATAATCTCAAAAACAAAATAAAATACCTAGGAATTATTCTAACCAAGGAGGTAAAAGACCTCTACAATGAAAACTATAGAACAGTGAAGAAAGAAATTGAAGAGGACATCAGGAAATGAAAAGATCTCCCATCTTCCTGGATAGGCAGAATTAATATTGTCAACATGGTCACACTACAAAAACAATATACAGATTCAATGCAATCCCATCAAAATACCAATGACATCCTTCATAGAAATAGAAAAATCAGTCCTAAAATTCATTTGGAAGAATAATAGACACAGAACAGTCAAAGCAATTCTGAACAAGAAAAGTGATGCAGGAGGCATAACAATACCTGATCTCAAATTATACTACAGAGCTATGGTAGAAAAACAGCATGGTACTGGCATAAATATAGACATAAAGACCAATGGAAAAGAATAGAAGACACCAAGACAAACCCACATACTTACAGCCATCTGATACTTGACAAAGGTGCCAAAAATAAGTGTCAGAGAAAGGACGATCTTCTTAACAAATGGTCCTGGGAAAACTTCTATGTATGGGATACATGGAAAAAGAAATTAGATTCTTATCTTTCACCTTGCACAAAAGCTAAATCAAGATGGATCATAGACCTAGGAATTGGAACAGAAACCTTGCAACTGTTAGCAGAAAACATAGGGTCGAACTCCATCTCTAGGTACAGGAACCGACTTCCTTATCAAGACTCCTAAAGCTCAAGAAGTAAAACTAAGAATCAATAAGTGGGATGCCATCAAATTTTAAAAGTTTCTGCATGGCAAAGGAAGTAATAGAGTGAAGAGAGAGTCTCTGGAATGGGAGAAAATCTTTGCCAGCTACTCCTCTGAAGGGGATTAATATCCTGCATATATAGAGAAACTCAAAAAACTCAATGCCCAAAATGCCCTGTCAATACATGAGCAAAAGAACTAAAAAGTAATTTCTCAAAAGAAGAAGCACAAATGGCCAACAAATACATGAAAAAAATCTTCAACATCTCCAGCAACCAGGGGAATGTAAATCAAACTACACTAAGACTTCATCTCACTCCCGTAGAATGGCAATGATCAAGAACGCAAATGATAATAAATGCTGGGGAGGATGTGAGGAAAAAGGTATACACATATATTTTTGATGGGACTGCAAATTAGTACAACCACTCCGGAAAGCAGTGTGGAATTCCTCAAAAAACTAGGAATCAAAGCACAGTATGTCCCAGCTATCCCACTCCTTGGTGTTTATCTGAAAGATCTAAATCAGCAATACTATAGCAATACAGCCACATTAATGTTTATAGCAGCATAATTCACAACACCCAAATTATAGAATCAACCCAGGTGCCCGTGATAGATGAATGAATCCAAAATGTGGCATATATACATAATTGAGTTCTACCGAGTCATAAAGAAGAATGATGGTATTTGCTGATAATTTGATGGCAATGGGGAAAATAATACTAAGTGAAATAAGCCACACCCAGAAAATAGAGTTGAATGTTTTCTCTGATATGTGAAAACTAAAGAAAATAAGTGAAGAAAGGCAGATGGAGAAGGGATCAGTTATCATAAAGGTATAAGGAAAATCAGTGGAGTAGAAGGAGAACAAGGAGGGACAGAGCGAGAGGAAGGGGGAAAATATGGAACCAATCTAAGAAAATCATGTTACATAAAATATAAAGGAACCCAAGGGAATTTTACCTTTACATGTATACAGAAAGTACCAATCAAAAATAAATAAATAATGGAGTGAAAGGAAGACCAGCAGGGGAGAGAAGTAAGAATAGGGGGAGGGAGGCGGGGAGGAAAAGAAGGGGAGTGGGTATTGAAATCAAATTCCAGGCCTGTATGATTTTGCCAAAATGAACCCAAATACGATGTATAATTATAATGCTCTAATTTACAAAAGAATAATCAGTACACCTGGGAGTACAGACTCACAGCAGCCAAGATTTCAAATCAACCTAGATATCCATCAGTTGAGAAAGAATGTGATATCTATATATACACAATGGAATATTATTCAGCCATAAAGAGGCTGAGATCTTGTCATTTGTGACAAAGTGGATGGACCTGGAGGATATTATGCTAAGAGAAATAATCCAGGCACAGAAAGACAAATACTACATGACCTCACCTGTGCAGAATCTTAAAAGGCTGATCTTGTAGAAGGTGAAGGGAGAAGGGTGACCACAAGGGCCTGGGAGGAATAGGGCAGAGGGAGGAGGAAGAGAGGTTGGTCAAGGGATACAACATTCCAGGTCAACAGGAAGAAGGGGTTCTGGGGTGCCATTGCACAACAGGGTAGTACAGTCAGCAATAATGCAGGGTATGTCTCAAAAGAGCTGAATGAGAGGCAACTGAGTGTACTCACTATAAAGACAGGGTGAAAATTTAAGGGGGTGAACATGCTAATAATCCAATGTGCAATGTATGCACAAATCAGAATTTTCACATTGTACCCCATAGTATGTACCATTGTTATGTGTCAATCAGAAAGAGAGAGGAGGGAGAGAAGGTCCTTGGACAAGAGAAAAACTATCAAGGACTTAGAAGCTGACAAAAGTGATCACTGGGTGTCCTTCCGGAGGCCTGCTTGGTGCCTCTGGCAGACACTCTGGGATTATCGGGCTGTGCAGGGTGTGCATCTTAGCTTGCCTTTGATGGTATGGGCTATTTTACAGCCCTGTAAACAGAAATTAAATCATATTAAGCTGATAGCATTGTAAATGTTTCTCTCATAGCAATGGAAATGATTATCATTCAGGGCAATGCAAATGGACTTTATCTGGTGAAGAAGAAAACTCTCTCTAGGTAAAATTCTCATTTGAACAGCTTTTAACGTTTTACTGGTTCCTCCACTAATTAATGAATAAAAAATATTTGATGCACATTAATTTTTAAAATATGCCTACTTGTTCATTTTCTGCTTCTTGACACAGATCTCTGTTGAAGGCCTATATATTTGTCATTTTTTATCTGTATTTCCTGATGCTTTGACAGCTGGGGACTGAGGACCAAATGAGAGACTGCCCCTCTCTGAGTCAACCAACTCCTGGGGTGTTACACAGGTTGCCCACATACATGCTTTTCAAACACACATCCTGAACTGTGTTCCTTCAAAATTCTTATGTTGAAGCCATGAGCCCAAGTTGGATGGCTTTTGGAGATGGCCCTCGAGAGGTAATTAGGGTCCTAAGTGTGGGACCCTGATTCAGTGGGATCAGTGTCATTATAAAAGGAGGAGGCAAGGGAGTTTTCTTTCTCAATGCAGACAGAGGAAGTCACGTGAGGACAGTAGAAGGCCATTGTACACACCAGGAAGAGAGCCCACAGCAGAAAGCAGATCTGCTGGCACCTTGATTATGGACTTCTGGAATCTAGGAAATAAATTTTGAGCCACAAAGTCTATGGTACTCTGTTTTGGCAGCCTGTGCAGACAAAGGTAACAGCCAATCCAGAGCCCACAGCCCAGCCAGCGCCCCCCACGTCCACTGGGCCACAGTACGGGGAGCCTTGGACATGTCAGGGCTGCAGCCCTCGTCACCCCTCAGTTCCACATCCAGCACCCAGCTCTGCACCTAGGGTGGTCATAGTGTTACTGAGTAGCAGAAGGTGGCTGGACTCGGAAGCTGTGTGCAGGGTGAGGTGGTCCTACCTCTGGCACCTGCAGGCAGCGGGTAAGGGCGTGCATCACCACAGAGGGCTCGGCGGTAGCCTTCTCCGTGATGATCACCGAGGCCAGGGTCTTCCGCATGTCCAGGCCTGCCCCAGCCATGTCTGTCTTTGCTGACTCACTCTCCATGATGTCCAGGAGGTTCGTGACTTGTTGGAAGATACCTGAAACAAAGGTGGCAGTGCAAAGACGCCCGTCACAGGAAGTGGTCCCTATGTCCCCGCCACCCCTACACCTGCACAACTCCAGCTTCCCAATGGCGTGATGCCCACCGTGCAGATGGAGAAACGGAGACCCAGGCGGGATGGTCTTCAAGCAGTGAGTGACTGAGAGGGACTAGAATGCAAGGTTGGCAGTGACCTCCTTACCACTGTCATGGGAGTCCAGAGCTCCCATAGCCTCTGCTCCCTCTGACAGGCCTCCATCCAAGTCTGCTGCTGCTTCCGCCATTTCTTCCTCAAACTCTTGCAAGATAAATGAGATCTGCAAAGGACTCTGTGCAGCAACACAACCTAAGGTGACCCCACGCCCTGCCAGTGATTCATGCTCTTGTTTAAATCCTTCCCCTGGAGTGTGGCTTGATTCTAAGCAACAGAAAATGGCAAAGGTGAGGGGTCCTCACTCCCATGATCCTGTTGCTAACAAAACACTCCACTGAGCTAACTGGAGATAGGCTTCTGCGGGCCTTGAAAAGCCAGAGCCAGGATATGAGGCGCCTGTGGATGGGCATGTGGTAAGGGATGGAGTCTCGCCCCTCAACCCTGAGGAACTGAATTCTGCCAACAGTCTCAGGAGTTTAGAAGAGGTCCCTTAACTCCAGAAGGGAAGACAAGAGAGCCAAGACCTTGACAGAGCCTCTGAAGCCCTGGGCAAAACTGACAGAGCCCAGCTGAGCCCAGGCTCCTAAACCACGAACATGGTGGGATAATCAGTGGGTGTTCCTTTAAGCCACTGGATTAGTGATCATTTGTTACACAGCAATTACTAACTAATGCACTTGGTTAAAATGTCCCCCTCACTCTTCTAGACACTGAAAGTTCATGACTACCGAATTCAATTACTCTCCTAACTCCTTCCAAGGGCTCTCCCAGCTTCTTAAGCGTTGACAAACACCATCACAGATGTTAAGGTGTTAAGGGCATAAGAAGCTCCCAGCTCCTTTCTCTTCCTGTCCCAAGTCCCTCTGTCCTCAAGGTTCATCCCAGTGCCCTTCACCATCTGTGCTCTTTCCCTCCTGGGATTCCTTTAGCTCTGGGACCTAACTGCTGACCTTTTATCAGAGTCCTTCCTCTTCTAGACGAACAAAAATATGCCACTAAAAGAAGCTCTGGTCCTCGCCTAATACTCATCAATGGGAATACGAACAATGGCAGCATCAGTTGCCCAAGTGAGGCCGTTGAACTCCTCCATCACTGTTCTCATGGGGAATGTGCCTCCTGGCAGCGTGGGAGGGTGCATGAGAATCATCACCGTTAGATCCCAGACCCTCGGAACTTTGAGATCCAACTGCCTCCCCGACTCTCTGTCAACCCCAGGGCTTTTGAGGAGTGCACAGGACCCTGGGATAAAAGCTCCACATCATGTTGTCCTTAAACGTTTCTGTTGCCCACTTGTGTGTGCTGATATACCGTGGCCTGTTCAGAAAAGGGAAATGGGGGCGGTAGGGATGATTCACAGCCACTTCCCAGGGGAGGGAGCCCAGGAAGTAGAAGTGTGGTCAGGGCAGCTGGAGAGAGGTCTGGGGAAAAGACTTCATGTTGCTGAGGACCAGACCATGTGCAGGACGGGGAGGTGGGTTCCCACCAGCAGAACTCTTTTTGGTTTGTTTGTTTGTTTGTTTGTTTTTCTTTCAAATTCTTTCGCTTGTGATTTTTTTTTTTCCTTCTTGACCTAATTCTTTTGTTTGAAGGAGCAAGGTCTGGTGATGGAGCTCATAGAACTCTCTTGACATCTTCCAAATATGCAATTTAATATTAATCAATAGCAAATTGACCTTTTTTGCTTTTGAACTTAATAAATATATTCTTTAAAAGTTTGTTATTATGTTGCTAATAAGTGGATCAAGCTCTCTGGTTTTCATTTAAAGTTAAATGTGCAAAACAAAAGGTCAGAATTTCATGAAACCTTTAAAAATACATTTAAAGGAAAAAATATTAATTTGTGATTAACATAAAAACTCAATATAATATAAAAAATATATTGACTTAGCTCATTTTTTTAGATTTTTAATTTAAAATGCTATTGCAATTATCTAATAATATTTTTTTTAATTTACAAATTTATATATTTATTTATATTTCAAAGGACCCTTTGGATTTCTTTTTTATTGTAAACAAATGGGATACATGTTGCTTCTCTATTTGTACATGGAGTCAAGGCATACCATTTGTGTACCAGCAGAACTCTTAGCAGATAAATAACCTCAAAGCCAGGTGGAGGAGCAGAAACTCTGCTTCCCTAAATCAAAAGTGGGGGTTAAAGTATTTCTCTTTTACTTGAAACTAAAAGAAATGATCCAAATGTATAGTTTACACAATGAAGTATTGGCCTCCGGGGAAACTTTCTACGCATTGCACAGCCACAGAACAAGAACCAGAGCCGTGTCAGGTCCAGGTTCCTTAGTCAAAATCTCCACTTAAAGTTGCCCACCTTGCCAAGTTGGCATTCTTCGGCCTCTGCTTGTTCACCTCTAATACCAGGGAGCTCACTTCTCTCAGTCGCAGACTATTTCTACTTTATGGGATTTAGACGATTAGAAAATGGATTCCCTGTACATCATGCCAAACACATCACCTCCATCAAACCCCTACATCTTTCCTAATTCTGCCCTTGGAGGTCCATCAACCAACATGGAGTAGGTTGAAGATGGTTGTCATGCTTCTCTTCTTTCCTACCCTTGCTGCAGTATCTCCTCCCACTCCCCCTAGGCCTTCTTGTTTCTTCCAAAGATCATGCAAGTCAGATGGCTGCAATTCCAAAAACAATTCCACATACACTGATTGCATACCTTCGGTGTGCAGCTAAGCATGGCTCTCTCCATATTCGTGCAGGATACAGGATGGGTAGGACACTTTTTTGTCCTCTGAGGGTCTTCAACCCAACACAGGAAGGATCACGGATTTAGAACCAGAAGTGAATGTGTCAGCGATCAGTGTGTGACAAACTACCTCAAAGCTTAATGACTGAAAATAACTAATAATTATTTTCCCTGAGCTCCCGGGACAGTTGGCTGGTGCTGTTGATCTGGGCCATGTCCATCCAAGCACAGTAGGAGTCACTCATGCATCTGCAGTCACCAAGTGGGTGGCTACCGGCTGGTTGCTGGCTAGGTACTGGCAGACGCAAGGGCAACTGAGATATGGGTCTAGCCTGCCAAGTTCCACAGCAGCCTGGGAGGACTCCAAGCGAGTGAGTGGAAACGTGAAGGCCTCCTGGGACCAGCACCTGTTTCTTATCACTTTCTTTCAGCCAAGGCAAGTCACAGACCCACTCAGACTCAAAGGGTAGAGAGATAGATACCTGCTCTTGATAGGAAGAGCAGCAACATCCCACTGTGAAGGATGTAGCTATCAGGAGGATGGAGAAAGGCCTATTCATTAGTTACATGCAGAATAAGTGTGTAATCCATGGCAAAAAGTGCAAAGCCCTTGAACACGTTATCAATGAGATTAAAATACTTTTTTCTGATTATGACCATAATGTTGGACTCACATACAACCATTCACAAAATAAGACTATCTAAGGAGCTGCCACTGCATTGAGCTTCCCACCTCTGCTTCTGTGGGAACTAACTAGGAAACAGGAAAACACTGTATTTGTGGAATCCTGTGAACCTATACACATGAGATAAATAAACCTTTTCTAAGTTGCCTCTGGCATTTTAGGGGTGGGTACTGGGGATTGAACTCAGGGGCACCTGAGCCACATCCTCAGCCCTATTTTGTATTTTATTTAGAGACAGGGTCTCACTGAGTTGCTTAGTGCCTCGGTGTTGCTGAGGCTGGCTTTGAATTCGCGATCCTCCTGTCTTAGCCTCTGGAGTTGTTGGGATTATAGGCATGCACCACTGTGCCTGGCTGCCTCTGGTGTTTTGTTGTAGTAACATGAAGTTGACCAATACAGAAAATTGGTGTCAGGAGTGAAATAAATCTTCATGATAGTTATACCTGAAGACGTGGGGGAGCCTTTGGAATCATTTAACAGAAAAAGGTTGGAAGAGTTTGGAGGGGTAAGCTAGAGAAAGACTGGAATGCTATAAGCAGAGTACTGAGGGTGATTCTGGTAAGGCTCAGAAGACCAGAAGGTTGAGGGAAATGTGAACAATAAAGGCCACGTTGATGATGTCTCATGGAAATGAGGATTCTATTGGGAATTGGAGAAAAGGCCACCCTTTAGTCACACCATGGCAAATAATTGGAATATATTGTGTCTGTGCCCTTAAACTTTCTGAAGTGATGTCTTTAAACCTGATAGACTAATTTATTTGGTAGAAATTTCAAAACAGCGAAACATTTAGACAGTGCCATGTATGTTATCGGCTGCTTGGAGCCAAATTTACACTGAGCATCAAAAGCACAATGGAGCAAAGCAGAAAGATTTGAAAAATGCGCAGCCTGGCCAGGAAAGAATAGAGAGTGTAAGGGATGGCCAAGGAGGGTGCGGTCGCTGAAGAGATTAGCACCCGTACAAAGAAGCCAGTGCACTGAATCCAGAATGGGAACCCCGCCTCCCAGCCACCTCAGGAACCTGCAAGGTCACGCGGCATCACAGGCGCAGGGCTGTATAAGCATACATTTGTTTCAAAGGCTCCCCAGGGCAGAACTGTTTCAGGAAGGAGTCCCAGGAAACTTCATGTGTCCAGGGCTGCTCAGAATCCTCCTCTCCACATTCAGCCGGCAAAGCCCTCCCGGCCACAGCTGGGCTTCAGGTGTGGCTCACCCTGCCAGCACGCCACTTGCTCTGGGTTTGCAGGCATGCAGAATGCAAGAGTTACCGGCTCATGGCGGTCTCCACTGGGACTTAAAGGAGAATCCAGGAGGCCAGGCAGTTGTGCCACAGGGCTGGAGTTGCTGCTGGGAGTCCCCCAAGGGATGATGGGTGGCAGAGTTGAGGCAGTGAAGCCGAAGCCAAAGTGAGGCTCAAGGAAGGCAGAGGTGCCACTAGCATGCAACGCCTGTGGGAAGCCTGCAGGAAGCCTGCAGGAAGCCTGCAAGCTCAGCACGAGGAGCACCATGTGACCTGCGACCAGCAGAGCCGCAGAGGCAGGACGACCAAGCCCGCGGGAGCCCATGTCCCCCCACAGTGTGCCCTGATGCCAGATGTGGAGCCTCAGGGTTTGCTGTTCTCCCGGCTGGACTTCATTCTTGCTTTGGGCTGATTCCTCCCTTGAGGGATAGAAATGGACACCCTGCGTCTGTCCTGCCTCTGTATCTTCTGAGTAAGTAACTTGCTTTTTTGTTTTCACGGGGGCTCACCACTGAATTTGCCTTGAGTCTCAGATGCAACTTTGGACGTGAGTTTTTGAGCAGTGCTGGAACGTTGACTTTGGAGCTCTTGGGGTTAGAATTAATAACTTTTGCACTGTGAGATGGGTGCGATACTTCTGGGGTTGGGGGAAGAATGCAACAGTTGAGCTCTGTCCTTCAAGGGCTTATCTGTCAGGCTGGTCTGCAGGATGGTCCATTGGAAAGTGGTGGAGACTTCAGGAGGTGGGGCTTAGTGGGAAGTCCTCAGGTCACTGGGGACGTGCCCCCAAAGGGGATTGTGAGACCCCAGGCTCTTTCTCCCTCTCACTCTCATTCTTGCTCTCACTCTCTCCTCTTGGCTCAAGATGGAATCACTTGTTTGCTCTTACATAGGTTCCTGCCATGACATGCCACCTTCTGCCATCCTCATCAGAACTGAGTCAATGTGCCACTGGAACTGTTCAAAGGCACCATGCCTTCGAACATACACATGGTGAGCTAAATAAACCTTTTTCCTTTATAAGTTAGTTGCCTCGGTATTTTGTTGTAGTATTGCAAAGCTAGTACAGAATGTTAGAAAATTCTAGCTGTATTTGGTGTATGCAATATTTGTATTTGCTAAAATAGCAACTGTTAATCAGCTTTCATTACTGTAAAAAAATTTCCTGAGAGAAATCAACTTATAAAGAGCAAAGGTGTATTTTGGCTCACAGTTTCAGAGGTTTCAGTTCATGGTCACTTGGTCCTGCTGCTTCTGGGCCTGTGGTAAGGCAGCACATCATGGTGGGAGCACATGGAGAAAGAAGCTGCTCACCTCATGGTGACCAGGAAGCAAAGAAATAAAGGGAGGGTCTGGTGTCAATGTCCCCTTCAAGGGCACACCCAACAACCTAACTTCCTCCCAGTGGCCCCACCTCTTAAAAAAGTTTCCCCACCCTGCAGTGGTGCCACAGGCGGGTACCAAGCCTTCAACACATGGCCTTTAGGGGACATTCAGGATCCAAATCATAGGAGGAACAGTGGTCATTTCTGGGCAATGTGGTTATTGTTGGTTCCTCTTTTCTAGCATGTACTGTGTCAACTTCTGTACTTTTTCAATTTTCTGTATATCTTGCATTTGTAATTAGAAAACCTAATTTAATAATAAATAAATACAACACCAATAAAGAGAAGAACACAGAAGAAATATAATTTATACCAATTTATTAATGAATTTTTAGTTGTGAAAACTATCAGATAAAATATACCTGGTTTCTGTCATTGACACAAGCAATGATTATCCTTGTAAATACACCATCCAATTTTACAGCATCATTTCCTTTTCCCCAAAGTCAGAAATCATACACTGCTCTCAGGGACTCCGACCCATTCATGTGTATCAAGTACACCCTAAAGGTATCAAGGTTTCCTTCTTTAGACACAAAAAGTGACTCTGAGGAGACCTGATTGGAAGTGAGGACTGCCGGCCCGTGGTGACAGAAAGGACCACAACAGTCCACAACCCCGATGGTGGTGCGAAAACCGCCATGCGAGGTAAGGGAACCGCGGGACCAGCTGTGAACCCTGTGCTTCTACTGAGAAAAGCAGCGCAGAATGCCGAGCCTCCCCGTAAGCCACGTGGGAGGTCAGGCAGAGCCCGGATGGGAAGCACTGAAGAAGCAGACTGTGTCTACACACCTGCACCCGCAGGTGTGACTGGCTATTAGATTACTTTCCTTTATTTTTAATGCTCTGGGGATGTCTAACTTATGGCAAAGTATTTTTTTTAATAAGAATAAAATTGATCTAACACTGACCCTGTTTTCGAGTTCAACATTGATTGGAGGATAGATCAGAATTTCACCTCACTTCACACCGACTTCTCAGTGGGACTTGGATTTGTGGGCTTTCTTAACACTCCCTTTCTTCCCAAAGCACTTCCGGCAGCCAAAGGCACAACATTTAAAGGCGATGAATGCCGCTCCCAGCACGATGGCCAGGAGGAAGCCGATGACATCCAGGGAGTGGTACTGGTACCAGGTGAGGTCGTGGGCGGCAGGGCGCAGGTGCGGGGCTCCCTTGTGCCTCATCACGAACTCCACCCAGAACACAGCCAGGTCCAGCGGCTCAATGGGGCGGTCCTTGTGGAGTCTGGAGAGGCGCATGATGTTCTCCTTGTAGCTAGACACAAAGACAGCTGTGTGGGTGCCCAGGACATCCGCAGCCACAAGCAATTCACCCTTCCTGCCTGCAGCCAGGGAGGACACTACCAGACTTTCCAAACTTGGTAGAGAAATGTGTTTCTGTCATAACCAGAAAACACACACCACACACACACACACACACACACACACACACATGCTTTTATTGTTCTGTGTAGATAAAAAGAAGGGGAGGAAGAGAAAGAAGAAGAGAGACAAAGAAGAAGGAAGGAAGGGAGAACGGGAGGGAGGGAGATGGGACACCAAATTATAATTTTATACATTTTTAAACATTGCTTCCTACTTTTCTTCTTTTTAGTGATACTTTTGTGGTAAATTAGATTGTGCTTTCTTTATAGTAAAACAATGAAATAGGAATTTTGTGAAAAATTAGATTATGCTTTATAGAAAAATGAAGACATAATTATACTTTATAGTATAATCAAGGAAAAAGTCATGTCATGAACTATGGATGGCCTCCAATCTGAAGTTGCAAACTACCACACATGGCCAAAGGAAAGCCATTTGAAAGTGCTGACTCCAAGGTGGCTGTACACTTCCAACTGACTCACTGACACAAAACTGCCTGAGTGCTCAACTTAGCCTTAAGTTGTCTATGCAAAATGCTAATGCACAATGGATTCCTGTTTATTAGAGAGTGCTGATAGCTGAATCAGAACAACCAAATCCAAAATGAGCAGACACTTCAACTCTGGTGTGGGAATACACTAGGAGGAGGAGGAGGAGGAGGAGGAGGAGGAAGAGGAAGAAAAGGGAGAAAAGTAAGAAACTCCTATTCATGACTATGATCATTAAATATATCTGCAATTTTCTTAAATACATTACTATAATATAATGTAATATTCACATTTGAATAACTAACTTCCTTTTATATAGATCTTATCTTACATTAAATTTTCTTGGAACTTTCAGTCATTTGTTTGATTTTTTTTTTTTTTTTAATTTTGAGACAGGGTCTGTCCAGACTGGTCTTGAATTTGTAATCCTCCTGCCTCAGTCTCCCAGGTAACTGGAATTATAGGTGTGCACCACCACACCCAGCCATTCATTCAATATTCATTGAGCCCTATGATGACATGTTTGTCTGCATAAACTGATATTTGAAATTCTTCCATTTCTTTTTGTGTTGCATAGGCACAGTCTTAGCTTAGAATGGTAGAAACATGGAGATAGAGATGGCTCAGAAACAAAGAGCTGAAGTTAGGTAACAACTTAAGCTAATGGGTTAGTGTTCTTTAAAAATAATGTGGGCTGGGGATGTGGCTCAGTGGGAGAGTGCTTGCCTAGCATTCATGAGGCCCTGGGTTCCATCCCCAGCACCACAAAAAATAAAAAGTAAAATAATTACGTACTAGAGAACTTCTAAGTCATTTTTATGTTACAAGTTATCATCTGCACCATTGAACCAAGGAGCAAAGTCACACTGATAACGTGAACCTCAGAAACGAGTCTCGTTGGCACATGGAATGAAGGCAGGCTGCCAGCGGGGTGTGCGAGCAGGACAGGAGGCACTGAAGTGCCGGCCAGAAGATTCGACCGGGCCAAGGGCCGAGCCCCAGGCACCTGCTCACTGAGCACTTCAGCCCCAGGTCATGTGGACTTCTTCCTTTTATCCACTGGCACAACACACACTTAGCACCTCAGGTCTGGGAGCCAGTCGTCAGTCCTTTCCTGCCTCCCCGGGGCCAGGCTGGGTGTGTCCCCAAGTGTATTGTGTCCTTCCACATGAATGCAACTCAGCTGTTCACATCTGTCTTCCCAGCTGGTGCATCTTTCTAAAGGAAGCAGCTTGGATGAGCTGTGGTTTGAATGTGTCCCCAAAAGTTCAGATATGGGGACTTTAACTTCCAGTGCAGTGGTAGCAAGGGGTGGTGGGGCCTCTAAGAAGGGATTAGGTCATTAAGAGCCATGAATCCTCTCCGTGGGGCAGGAGTGGTTGCTGTGAGCATGGGTTGTTACAGACAAGGGTTCCTCTGTGTTTTGTCTCTTCTATAAACCCCCTTGCCCTTCCATTTTCTGCCACCTTATGATGATGTGAGGCCCTCACCAAGTGCAACTGCCAGCCCCTGGATTTGCCAACTTCCAGAGCTGAGCCAATTCAGCCTCTATCTCTACAGATCCCCCAGCCCAGGTATTCTGTTATCAACAGAAAACAGACTAAAACAACACTCCTGACTCTCACAGACACACACATACACACACACACACACACACACACACATGCAGGCATGCAGACACATACACACGACTGTTGTTGGATGAAATCCACCACTGGCCATCGTTTCTGCCCATGGCTGGCAGTCAGCGTGACAGCAGTACCCTAAACTTCATGCAGAGGTCACTGTGATCCGACGGCCATTACCCTCTGAACAGTTTTCAGAGCCATTTTTTAATGAACATGCATTCGCTTTTCTTCTCGGCTCCTGTCTGTGGTTTCACAGAACTTCCACCTGTGCAGAGCCTTGGGGATAAAAGGCCTCAGAGGCCCCAGTGTTGGGGAAAATCACACTGTGAACCGGGTTTGTCTTTGTCTTATGTACACTCTGCTTCTTCAGAACATTTCTCTCCACAGAAACTTAAAGATGAGGCACTTATTATGGTGACTTTTAAAAATGAAATTTTAAATCTAGTAGGGGAAATAAAATTTTATAGGAACTTAAGTGTCCTTTTATAAAGTGAGCAATAAGAACCTCAAATTATGTTATTTATAAACCTGGCTTTGGGGGTATTTTTCACACTGGAATGTCAACTGTGAGCACAAGGTGAAAACACTGTATTCTCTACCCCCTCTCTTACCTTTTGTCATTGATGACTGTGTTTAGAGCATTTGCTAAATCATCAGAAGTCATCTCAAGGACATTCAGGGTCACGCCAGCTCCCCGGGTCTCCATGCGCTTCGCATTATCCATCTGGTCACCGAACAAGGGCAGCATCACCATGGGGACGCCATTGCATATTCCTTCGTAAATTCCGTGGGAGCCAGAGTGTGTGATGAACGCACGGGTCTTCGGGTGACCTGAGAAGCAGACCGGGAAGGATGTGGCCGTCAGGTGGCTGACCCATCCAGCCTGATCCCGAAAGCGCTCTGAGGACTCCGTGGTGCCCACACCTGGCCCCTGCAGAAGCGCATAGAGGAGGCGCGCCTGCACTCCGCACAGACCCGGCCGCAGAGGCTGGTTCAGTCGCCCTTCCAAGCAGCCGCACCTGAGCCCCTGCTTCAGCCCCTCCCAACATACCAAGCAGGTCATTCTGGGGTAACCACTTGACAAGTTTCGTGTTCTTGGCGAGATTCGATGGTGGGCTTCCGGTGTAGCGCCACAGAACCTCAGGGGCAAAAAGAGCAGTTTAACAAAAGAATGTGGTAGGATTTAAAGCAAAACCAAAAAGCCCTGCTACAGTAGCTGGGAAGCAAATCCTTCAAAGAAGGAGAGAAAGCACACAGCTCTGCAAGGGTAGAGACCTGGCTTGGGGAAGGCCAGGGCTCTCCTCCCCAGAGCGGGTGGCCGGGCGGTGTCCACAGCAGCTGTGCACCTAGGGTTTCTCCACCCATCTGCCATCCCAGGGAAAGCTTACTTAATAAAGCAAGGGGAGGGGGCTCTACAACAGAAACGCAGGAAAGCAAGCAAGTGTCCTAACCAACAGCTTTTAGAACACTCCTATTAATATGAAGAAACAACACCATGTTATTTATTGTTACCTAATTCTCCATTTTTAACTAAAGGTCTCTAAGAGAGTCTGTTAGAGAAAAATGAGACTTCTGAGTGAAGGGGACCAAGGTTCAATAGTAGTTAAGAGTTACATTTTAACAAAAAACAAAATGAAACAACAAAAAATCCATTTAGGATTAGGGGAAGTGAATGGCCAAATCTACAGTTCCCACTAGTAGTAATTTGGATACGAGAAGTATCTGTGAAGGTAGACATAGCGTTGACTTACTGTCTGAGGTATTCTGCCCAAGGCGTCAGCAATTTCCATAGCTTTTTTCTCTGGAATCTCTGAGACCATTGATCCCAAAGAGAAAACCACAATTCCGTGTTCTCCAGAGGCATTGACGTAGGCTTCAAATTCCTAGAGCCACAAGAGAAATTCCCATTTAATTGTTTTCTCATATTTTTTGGTGACCACATACATTAAGCTATGAATCAGATGATTTCCTAACAACATGAAAGCAAAAACCATGAATGTGTGAGTTTTATATCCCTCCCCTTCCTTATTCCCTACCACAGAAGGAAAGCTGGGGCTTACAGGGTTACCAGTGGGATAGCCTGGAGATTCAGAATCCAGGCAATGTGCTCATTTCCCAAAAGAAAAGTGTACTCATCTATGCACACACACACGTACATGCACATCTAGGTATATGCATGCACACCCATGCACACTCACAGCCGTGGACACGCACGCACACAGCGGCAGCCCCACTTTGGTGAAATGGAGCACTGATAAAAATGGCGGTCCTCCCAGCTGAAGGTAAGTAATGATCTCATTGCCCTGAGAGTCTCTCATATGGTTTTATATGTTCAAGAAGTATATCGAGGGGGGCTGGGGAGATAGCTCAGTCGGTAGAGTGCTTGCCTTGTAAGCACAAGGCCCTGGGTTCGATCCCCAGCACAAAAAAAAAAAAAAAAAAGAAGTATATGGAGGGCAGTGATGCGATTGTGAAGTGGTAGGTTTGCGTACAACCGGTGGCTCCCTGGGACGTGGTGCAGGGAAAACCAGGACCTTGGTCAACCTGCATGTGAGATATAGAAGACTTCCCACAGGGTTCAGCATACATCACCTGAGCAGTAGCATTTGCCAAGCTCAACCAAAGACCTGGGCAGAAAAGTGCAAACACTGGGCAGCCTTCCCAAGGAGAGCCCACTCCCACCCACCCTCACCAGTCTGGGAGCTTCAGAAGTCCTCTGGCTCATCATAGCAGCTGACCTTATCCACTGGTCCCACCAAAAAGGTCAGAGGGGCCAGACTCATCCTGTCCACTCATCCTGTTTTTGGTCTATGGCAAGGACCTCCTGACCACAGCTGTTCTGAAATCCCTCTTCAGAGGATCAGGACTACATGCCTCCTCCCACTCTCCCTCCCGCTCTCCTGGCGAGAGGCGGACCACTTCCAAGGGCCCTTCCTACTCAGTGCTGTCAATGGCTGGCCCACACTTCCCAAGACCTGCACTCCTCTAGGCTATGTTTAATCTTGTTGGAGAAAGGGCAGAGTCTAATTTCCTCTCCTTTACACTCTCCCATACCCACTCTGCAACCAGCAGGATGTGATTAACACCAAATCAAACCCCCAGGTTCATAAACATCCACTTAAGTAGCAGGACTTAAACTAAAATGGCACGAAAGTTCACCTCCAGGTGATAACAGGATAACTGCAGAGATTGTGTCATCTCAGCCAGCGCCCAGCCGTTCCAGCTTTTATGGGGTTCAATAAACCTGGGGTTGATCACCTCCTGGTTAAACTTCCCCTAAACCTCGCCCTAACTTCCCTGACATGGCCAAAGAGCAAAGCAACATGTTAACTGAACATAACCTTTGGTTCCCCCACCCTTTGTCCGCTCCAAAAGGGAGGAGACCCCCACACCCCAGAGTGAAAGAATTCCCCACTCTGATGAGACCTCCCCATCCAAGACAAGAACTTCAAAATTTTACTGGGTCCTTTTGTTCCAGGATGTTACCGTATTTTCCCTTGGCAAACATCTTTTGTTTTTCAAGAATCCACTGCGCCCACGCGTTGGACGCCTCACACTTTACCATTTTACCCTCCGGTCTGCCTCACCTACTCAGGGTTCCCCTGTTCATGTGCACATTTCTTCCCGGCCATCTTGAAGTCTCTGGCCTCCCTGATCTTCTGTCTGGCCATGGTCTCTGAATGGCTACTGTCCACAAAGAGCCTCGCCCTGCCAGAGGAATGACACCTGGGATCTCCTGAATCCCATCCCCTTTTCACGGAATGTCCGACTATTCTTTTTCTTTCAGACCTACTGAGGGCATGCTGAAGTCAGGGAGTGTTTTCTTTAGGGACTCTCTTAATGGAATAAAGGCTTTATCTTTATTCTTGAAGTTCAGGACTTCTGCCAAGAGGGTTGGAATGAGGACAATTGCCACCAGAGGAATGGGAATGCAGGGTAGTATTTTAACTAAAAAAGGGGCAGAGAGAAAAAGTGATTTGACAGACCAGCAAAAATCAGGCAAAAGGGGGGAAATGGAAAAGTTAATGAAATGTAAAATAAACTGGACAAGTTGCAATCAAATCTAGTCACAGATTCAAACAGGCAGAATTCACCTATTAAAGGTAGTATATATAACCAGATTAAAAATGTCCCCTCCATGGTGTTTAAAAAGAAAGTCTGAAGACAGTGGGCCCTAAAGAAGTTTGAGGGAAATTTGAAAAAGTAATGCAGGAGTGGCAAGATTAATATATAAAAAGTTGGATTTCTGATTAAGACATCAAACAAGGCAAAGAAGGCTAGTGTCAGATACAATTACATGGATATTTTCACACCTAAGCCTGCTTGCACCAAACAAGGGCCACCAACAGGGAGTCCATGCGGTTCACCACTTTTACAAATTTACAGGTAGAGGGGAGTATGGTTACATCAATAAATGCTTGAAAAGCAGCTGATAAAATTTAGCAACCTCTCCTTATAAACATCCTAAAGATTAAAATAATTTAAATAAAGACAATTTGCCCCCAAACAGTGGCAAACATAGTGAAGATGATGAGGTAAAATTCAGTTTTCACTTAATCAGCAACCAGACAGGAATCCTTGCAATCACCAGAATCATTCACCTGTTCTTACAGCTTCTAGTGAATTCAAAAGCTCTGGTATTTGGCATGAAATTTGGAATGAAAGAAACCAAAATTTCCTTATCAAAAAATGACTGCATTCTTGTTTTAAAAAAATCATGAAAATCAGTATTTTGGTGAGATAGCTGAATAATGAGTAGGTACTTAGCTAGAGAGAGAAATGGAAAAATAACACATTCACAGTAGTGACAAAAAACTAACACACTTTGAAAATGAGACAGGAATAGAATAAATATGAGGAAAACTGCAAAATATTTGATCCTTGTTAAGATAATGTTGGAAGTCACAACAACAAAAAGTCCCAGAATACAAATTTCGATGTTTCTCTGTAGTGAACTAGATTAGATGGCTAGACGCATAGACCATGGAACCTAAGCACCATGAAATAGGACTAAGCAGTTAAAAAATAGATACAGCATTAATAAGTGATCAGTAGGCACATATTATGCTATTTTGTAAAACAAACATCAAAAGTTATATAAATTAAAACCTTGTATATACATGTATATAATCATAGATATTTGTAATTGTAGGAACATGAAGAACTATCGGGCGTTACTACCTACCCAGAAACTGGTTCTCAGTTTTTACCTGTTTTCTTTCATTCGTTTGCCAAACATTCAGCAAGCACCCATCGTACATTGGCCTCAGGCACTGGTGCTCATATACACCAAGCATGTATAGACCACTTGCTAGATGTTAAGGATGATGCACAGGGCAGCATGTGAGGGACACAAAGTCACACATGCCTCCACCTGGCTCATGACATGGAGGAGAGGTGGGAAACCATCTCAGTGAAATGATAGTAGTGTCTGATGGACTATGAAGGAAGTACACAGAATGCTGTGTTGGAGAGGGCAAGACCCAAGGAGGTGACATTGAAGCTGACCTGAAAGATGAGCAGGCGAGGTGGCAAATTCAAAGGGCAGCATCCCATGGAGAGGGGCAGTGTGCCAAGGATCATGAGCTGGGAAAGACTAGAACTGTCCCAAGAAAAGACAAGGCTGGTGTGGTGTAGAAGATCCTTGAAGATTTATAAATAAGACTTTTCATTTTGATTGGAATTTCCAGTATGCATGCTGTCACCGAAGATTTAAATTTCCCAAACTGAATGTGAAATGTCATTGTTTTCTCTTTGATCTTTCAGTGATACTGAACATACTTCTCTTTCATGCTTCTGTAATTTGGGCAAGCTCACTAGATTTCTGTCCTTTGATCTAAGATGTACCCATTGGTTTGGTGATATTTCACCTATTCCTTTTCCTCTATCTGAAAGAGAATCATTAAAGGTTTTCTATCCTGTTAGTCTATCATCTCACTTTTAGGAAATCAGTAATATCTTATTCTTTCTCAAGCAGGTCACCTTGTCCACACACACTTGTCCAATGGGTCACAGATGTCAGAATCTTAGAGCCAGATTTTCCAGGGGTCATCAGCTCTCCCTCCACACTGCAGAATGAGATTCATGACCTTTCTTCCCAATGGCAGAACCCAACTGGTAATTAACTTATTAGAAGAAAGACCATAGTACCTATATTCCTATCACACGCCTAGAAAATGGAACTCTCCTTGCCAGTATCTATAAACGCCAAAGAACTAGTTGATCAGATTAAACTTCAAGTGCCTTACCTGATCAAGATGCAAAGTACATTTTTGTTCTCTGCAAGATGCCCCAAAGTCAGTACTCTGTGTTTATAGCATTTAATACGTGCTGCATTAAACTGACAACTACCCACAGAAACACCTAGAATAAATGCCTAAAATATTCTTGCTTAAACTCTTAGATATAAAGAAATAACTCAGAAGATTATATACCAAAGACAGAAACATTGACGTCTAGGAGACTCACAGGACAGAATTTGACAAAAGAGGACATTGAAAACTATCTCAGCATGTTCACCCTGAAGTACTTGTAATAATATGGGCATGTAAAGTTCCCCTCAAATACACACCTGAGAAATGGGCTTTGTGTGAAGGCAGTTGATCCCACCAATAAAAACCATATTGGGCATGATGGGTCTGGGGTAATCCTTCACAAAGTCGCTTTTCAACAGCCAGACTGAGGCTGAGCTCAGAAGGTCCTGGAGAGTCACGTCTCTCTGAAGGACTTCTGAGGCAAGTGTTGCATAAGGGGAATAAACTACATTGCACATAAAGTTCTCCAGCAAGGCAAGAAGCATATTCTCCACTCGATGCAGGAAGGTCATGTGATCTGAGACTGAAAGCATAGCCCTGGGCACATAGGATGGTGGTTTGGGGCTCTGAGTAGCTTTGGAGTCCAGACTGCAAGGCAACGCAGTCAAGAAATATACAGAAGGCAGAGCTAGGTACTCGGCCACGATGGGACCACAAGGAAGGAAAGGGTCTGCCAACACAGCATCGAAGTTGCTTTCTACCAGGGAAGCCATGAACTCCTTGTTGTGCAGTAAGTGGGAGCAGCCGGATAAAATCATAGCAGAGTCCTTTTGGACTTTCTTGTACGTTTTGATCACATGCTGCAGGAAAGAATCATTCTTAAAAGTTTGAAACCCAAGTTCAGCAAAAGAGTCTTGTAACTCCTCTCTTTGGAATGGTACAGGATACCTCTTCAAGGAAAAAAATGATGCTTCTTTTATTTGAATCGATGCTTCAGGTGCTATGACCACCATTTCATGTCCTCTCTTCTGCAGCTGCTGGATGACCCCGACCATGCTCAGCCAGTGACTGCCATCTACTGGAATTATCAATAGCTTCTCCGCATGGGACACAGAGGGGTTAAGCACACATAGCAGTAGGCCCAGGAGAAGTGGACGTGGGCCCTGGGATGCTACAGTCATGTTGCCTCTGCCTCTGCTGCTGCCTGAGGTCCAACCTTGCCTGCTCACATGTAGCAATAGCCAGTCAATACACCAAGTTAATGTTTGATCATGTCACATGACCAAAGTAATCAGAGGAAAAAGGCCCACTACTTCCTTTCCAGAAAGAGAAAATTTCTTAGAATGCAACACCCAACCCACCTTTGGCCCATGGAGACTTTAAGAACCCCCTTCTCCAATGCTCCCTTGGGGCTCTGCCTCACCACTTTTATCAGTTTTTCATTTTGTTTTGGTTTTGGTTCATTCAACCAACAAATATTCATTATTCATTGAGTCCAGCACAGCACTGGGACCAACCCAGATGAGACTCCTTCTTGTCAGAACTCAAGCTCCATCAAGAAAGACAGACTCATGACTTCAACTGATAAGCAGGGAACTTGGAGACTGAAATGTACTAGAAAGAAGTGAATGAAGTGGATCAGGGGTGGGGGTCTTGCTGGGGTAGAGAGCCACTGGGAAGGGAAATCCACTAGGGAGGGTGTGCACAGAGAGCATCTCCAAGGACAAACATGTACTCATTCAGAGAGATAGTCAGGGGACATCTGACAATCAGGAAATCAAAATAGACAAGCAAACTAAAGCAAGTTCAATTGTATTCATCGCACTAGCCCAAGGTCCAGGGGAAACTCCAACAACTGAGTTAAAGGCAAAGGGAAAATGTGAACAACACAATAAGAATTTGTACTTACTGAGTGTATACTACGTGCCAAGAACTGTTTATATAAATGCCCCATAACACACTTTATGGAATCCCTTAGAACTGTCCTGTAGAAGCAGATAGCATTTTCCCCCACTTTACAAAGATACTGGGGCTAAGAGAATCAGAGCAATTTGCCAGAGTCATGCATATGCTAAGTGGTAGGACTAAGACCCAGGCCCTGGGGGTCTGTGCCCAGAGTACCTGCTCTTAGCAATTCCTCATGGTCTCTAACAGCCCCTGGATAATGATGCCCAAGCCCTTGATTGAAATTTACAAGCAATTAGAAGCTGGAAGACAAGCTGTGATCCTGGGTCATTACCCAATCAAATTAAGAAGAGAAAAGGCATGTGGAAGAAATTTGAGGCCAAGAACAGTGTACTCAAGCAGTACAAGCTGGTGCCCTAAGAGACCCGGCAAAGGGTTGGGAGCGAGTATATAGTAGTTGCTGGACAAAATGCCCCTCCCAAAGAATGGGCAAACCATTCTTTCAGGCATAAGTGAACCCTGCCATCTTTTTGGGGGTGCAGATCAGTGGCTCTTCTTCAGAAGACCCAGATGAAAGCACAGATCCCAAAATTTCTTCCATGGACATCACTGGCCACCCACACTTGGGGATGTCATAGGAAGGTCATGGATAAGCTGCCAACTTTAAAGATTTGGTGTCCCATGGTATGCAGTAACAGGGCCCCCTCGTCCTGGTGCTTAGGGTCCCTTTTCCCTGAGCCACCATCCTTGCTCAACAGGTGCCCCATCTCCCATGGGGATGCATGTGTGCGCACATGTGCCCTCCTCTCTACCTACAAGCACTCTCCATTCTGGGCAAGCAGGAAAGATGTGGCAGTGCTTTTGTTCTTTGTTGTGTCCTTATCTGCAATCATGAAACCTGCAGTCCAAGCTCAACTTTAAGAGTGATAATTCTTCCAAAGTCCCAAAGTCATCAGTTCATCTACAGATCACACAGAGCAAAGGGACACACAGTTGCCACTGTAATGATTTTATGACTTTTCGGAATCATGCAGAGCACTGGAGTCTTTTTTTTTTTTTTTTTTTTTTTTAATGTAGTACTGGGGACAGAACCCAGGGCTTCATGCATGCTCAGCAAATGCTCTACCAGTGAGCTACACCTCTAGCATGTGGACATTTTCTAGGCTGGTATGTACATGGAAGGTTTGAGACTACAACTCTCCCCTGATCAGTAAATACTGTTTCCTAATCTTCATGGCAGGCAATCCACTTTCATCACGACCACTCTCACAACCACTGCCAAGTGACCCAATAAAGCTGCTGCCCTGGCACCAGAGCAGATCTGACACTTAAACCCCACTGCTAATTCTCTCATTCACTGAATATTTATGGAACATTTGAGCACTTCTGTGTGCGAAGCATTCTGCCAAAATGAGAGCCAGAAAACCAATGTAGAGATGGCCTGGCCTATGAGGAGGGGTCCAGCAGGCAAGACATACTTACAACCAGAGAACTACAGGGCAGAGTGAGATATGCTCTGGTGGTCACAGAAGAAAAGCAGGGCAGCAATGTTTTCTTGCACTGGGAGCTACTGAAGAGTGAGGTGTTCATGTAAAGTCCCTGGAACCCATAAGGAAGTGTCTTCTTTTTAAACTGAAGCTAGAAGTTATCCCAACACAATTAATAATTCCACCACTTGGGGCTCTTGAGTTCCTTTGATCTGAACAGAAAGGAGGGACTTATTACTAAAGGAACAATGTAAACGCATCCATTGTCCTATAGATCATCTATGGGACCCTTCAGGGGGAAACAAAGCCATCCTCTTCAAACCTCTGCAGCATTCTGTTCTGATCTACCTTTCCTTGTTTACCAGTTTGTGGATCTGTATGTGCTATTAGACTGTACATAAGTACCTACATTGCTTACAGGCAGGATTTCAGTTTAGGAATCTGTCTCACCCAGGTACCCATCCACAATCTTATAGATGGAATGTACTCAGTAAAAGTTCTGTATAGCTCAACTTCCCTCTCCCTTCGCCAAGCACCAAATCCAAGCAAGTAATTGCTGAATATGGATGATTTTCCCACCACCTCTCAGCCCCCTCTGGCAGCTCCCCAACGAGTAGCTGTAGGCCCCAGTCTCTTCAACCCCTAGCTGTCCTGACTCACTGCATCAGCTGCTCCCTGCCCTGCCCCACTACCCACTACTTCTGGAACCTTGCTCAATAGCTTCTTAAGACCCACAAGAACATCCATACTCCACCATCCTGCCTTCAGGACTTCCTGGAATGGACCCACGCCACCTATGCAAGAATATTGTCCTCTCTAGCTCTTCTGCTTGATTCCTCCCTCTCTCCTATGCCCTCCAGCCATCCTGGATCATTTGCCCTTCCCAAAACCTGCTTTGTACTTTTCCAAGTTGCTTTGTTCATACTGGACTTCATTCCTAATCAGCCTACTAATGTTTATTGTGTGCTTATTAAGTGCCAAGTCCAGGAATTCAAATTGGGTCACTCCATGTGATATAAAGTTGGCAGTTTGTTCTGGAGAGAGAATGCACCCAGTTCCACTCATTATCCTTCATGTTGAAATCTTAGAAAGTTCATTAGTTAATCATTTTCCCCTAAGAACTACATGAACTTTATTGGTGTGTTGCAACTGATCAAAGCAAGGAACATAGTGCCCAAAAAAGAACAGAGAGAAAATGGAGAGAACTCAGATGTTGAGAAATGCCAAAAAGAAAACCACCACGATACAGCAGTTCCAGTGGAACTAATCTCTGCATCCTAAATTTACCACCAGTACTATAGAGACAGCACACAGGTTATAACAAGCTTGACTTACTAGACCAGTGATTCTATGGACTGGGGAGCCTTGGGGATCCCCAAGAATTTTTAAGGAGAAATTTACAAAGTCAAAACTATTTCCAAGATGGGCCTGTAGCATAGGCCTGTAATCCCAACTACTCCAGAGGCTGAGGCAGGAAGTCCAGGCCAGTCTGAGCAACTTAGCAAAACACCCTCTACTCTCCATGAAAAAAAGAAAGAAAAGAGAGAGAGAGAGAGAGAGAGAGAGAGAGAGAGAGAGAAAGAAAGTAAGTTAGTTTCCCTGACAATGAGGCTGACTTTTTCACTCATTCTCTTACAAGTGTACAGTGGAAATGACTAGTGGCTTCCCGCTGCCTGACATCAAAACAGACTGAATGCAAAAGAAGACACGAGAATTCAACTATTAAGTCAGATAATAAAACCAGATGTGAAAAATGTAAAACCTCACCACTCTTCTCACCGGATTATTTTGTTTGTAAAAACCGCTATTTTCTCATATGAACGGGATTTATGTTAGTGTGCAAAGGGTTGTTATTACTGCCTAATGAATATACCTTTTTAATTCTTATACAAGTGATAGATACAAGACAGACCAAGTAAAGCACCCGGGCCTGAGGACAAAATGTTCCAAACAGCAGTCCTACAGCCACACGACGTCCCTCACCCAGGGTCTGGGCAAACAGTGCCGTCAACACACCCTTTCCCTCAGGGTCCTCGCAGGGCGGAGGCAAGGATGTGAGGTCCCACAGCATTTCAAGAAGCATGCCCGCCCGGCCCGCCCGGCCCGCCCGGCCCGCCTCCCCCGAAGGGTCCCTTTGCGCGCGGCACAGCCGAGTGGGCGGGGCGGTGGGCGGGGCACCGCAGAGCACCTCCTTCGGTGAGCACAGCATTCTGGGATGCGGCATCGACAGAGGCCTCTACCAGTGAGAGGCGGCGACGTCACAAGAGGCGCCCCTGTCGGCCGACCTCGCCGTAGCCCTCACTCGGCCCGCGTGCCCCGGCTGCCAGCCGCGCCGCTCGCCGTGCCCTGGCCACGGGCCGTGCCCGCCGCCCAACATGGTGGACTACTACGAGGTGCTGGGCGTGCCCCGGCAGGCCTCCTCGGAGGCCATCAAGAAGGCGTACCGCAAGCTGGCGCTCAAGTGGCACCCCGACAAGAACCCGGAGAACAAGGAGGAGGCCGAGAGGAGATTCAAGCAGGTGGCCCAGGCCTATGAGGTGTTGTCGGACGCCAAGAAACGCGACGTCTACGACCGCTACGGCGAGGCGGGCGTGGAGGGCGGCGGCGCGGGCGCAGGCCCCTTCGAGGACCCCTTCCAGTTCGTCTTCACTTTCCGCGACCCTGCTGAGGTCTTCAAGGAGTTCTTCGGCGGCAGGGACCCTTTTTCGTTTGACTTCTTCGGAGACCCGCTTGAGAACATTTTTGGGGGTCGGAGAAGCAACCGGGGAAGCAGAGGGTCCGCACCCCTTTTCTCTACCTTCAGTGGCTTTCCAGCTTTTGGGGGTGGTTTTTCTCCTTTTGATACAGGATTTACTTCCTTTGGTTCCCTTGAAAATGGAGGCCTTTCTTCCTTCTCCATGTCTTGTGGCAGTGGTGGGACAGGCAGCTTCAAGTCCATGTCAACTTCCACCGAAATAGTTAATGGCAAAAAAGTCACCACCAAAAGAATCATTGAAAATGGCCAAGAAAGAGTGGAAGTGGAAGAAGATGGAGAGTTAAAGTCCCTGGTAATAAATGGCAGAGAGCAGTTGCTACACATCGACACCAAGTAATTCCCCCGGACCTAAAGCATGTTTTGAGGAATAGCAGGACTTTTTTTTAAGACTGCAAGTGAAGTCTACTTTCAAAACAGCTGTACCCAAGAATGTATAAACAGTTCATGCCAACACCTATTTGTTGTTATTGTTGGGACTACACGAATAGAATCTCTGTCTTTAAAACTGTTGTAAATATCTGTATGCACTGTGCTATTTATTAAACTTAATCCAGAGGCAGATGATGATTATTTCATAGTGCTAGGAAAAAAAGTATTCACTACAGCACCTTGATCTTTAATTATTTCATTGTTTGAAATATGAGCCATTGAAATATGAATCATTTACCTTCAATTACTTGACACACAGCAGTGAAAGATACAAACATATTAATATTTCTGGTTTAAAATAAAGATGGATTTTAGTTGTACATAAAACTGATGATATAGTAAGAGCTGACCGTTGTTTAAATGAAATGTTAAACCTGGCTTTTTAAAAACAAATGTAGCAAAATGGGTGAACCTAGTTTTGTGTGGTTGTTGTAACAAATTACCACAAACATGCTGTCTTAAAAAAATGTATATTTCTTCTCTCAAAGTTCTGGAAAGCAGAAGTCTGAAATCCTTTTTCACTGAAAAGAGTGGACCAGGAGTATTAAGGCAAAATGTTCAAGTAAAGGTCTTTAGGCTGCCTAGTTCTTTAATGACTGTCAGGACTGTATTCAGACCTGACTTGGTTCTATAACTACATAGAAGCTGGAAAGAAGCAAGGCCTTTCCCTAAGGCTACACCACACTCCGGAATGCCATGCTTAGGACAGATATCCAATTAGTGTGACAAACCAGTTTTTTCCAAAAAGATGGATTGGGTTGAGGCACCATGCAGCACACTCCAAAGTGTGGCTGCCTTGGGACAGTCCATCACCCAGGGTCTTAACCCTGTGATCTATGGATTACAGAAAAGCAAAAGGACAAGTGAAATAGGCTAACAAAGCAGCAAGCTCTTAGTTCTTTGCAGAGTGGTCCTGTGGTCTGGTTGTCAACTAGAACTGTATGAGATGAGTCTGAAACCTTATTTTGCCCTAGGAGTTCAGTCTGCATGGAATGACATGCAGGTGACTCAAGGCAGGATTTGGGACTCAACACTGTCTCACGGGCACATGGGACGATTGAAGCAATTTTCAGGGAACAGTCCCTGAGATACCTGTGCAGTTGCTCCCTATGTTACTGACCAAGAGTGTCAGAAAGTAACATGCTGTTTCACACCTGTAATTTCAGCAACTTGGTGGGCTGAGGCAGGAGGATCACAGGGCTATGTAGCAAGATTGTGTCTCAAAATGAAAAATAAATGGAGCCGTGGATGGAACTCAGTAGCAGAACACCCTGGGTTTAATACCCAGTCTCTCTCTCACAAAAACAGAAACACAAGCCAAATATTTTTTTAAAACAGACTTCCAGGGCTTTAAAAAAACAAGTTCATTTGGCAGAGAAAGGGGATTCACACCAGTGAGCATGCTTATTAAGGAGTTGCTGGGGTGGTTTTGCTTCCGAAGAAGCTGAGGGACCAGGAGTTTGAACTCACAGAGAGGAGAAGGCAGTGTCTCAGTGGTGATGCATGTGAAATCACTACTTTGCACAGGACAAACTGACTGTGTATAGCAAAACAATAGGTTAGAAGATGGCCAGAAAGAGTTCAGTGGTAGGCAAAAGGCCTGGCATACCAAGGTGTCTCAAAGGTCATGGTCTTTAAGATCTCTGGCTAGTTCTAATGGTTAGGAGCAAACCTAAAAATTAATTAGGACATTCTGGATTCATGCCTCTGAATTGAAAGTTTTCCAAATACAGAGGTGATAAAGCATTTTACTTAAAATTTAGAGCTGAAAATCCATTTTGAAAAATGTGTATGCTGGATCAAAATCTCCTATGAACTAAAGTTGAGGAATAAAATTAAGCATATAAAGAGAATGAGCATCAAAAGAAGCTACCAAATAGGAGGGTTTTTTAAAAAAATCTGAATTATTTAAAATGTTCACAATATTCTAAGTGAAAGTAAAGAGACTGGTAATGAAAAAATAACATAGGGTAGCATCATTGGCATCAGGTGAATTATGAGGGACATTACTGAAACATAATAGCCAGCAATATACACAAGAAACAACCACTAACACTACATGCACCAGCCTGGCTGCTATGAACACACCAAAGACTTCTTTAAAAACTACATTTTGAGTAAATATGACCTACATCAGGAAAAATATTAGTTATATAAATATCTAGGAGAATTAGGCAGATTCACTGACTCCATTAGAGAAGAAGTGAATTTAGGCAATTTGGGTAAATGTTCAGAATATTTACAAACTTTAATCATGTAGTATCCACTGGTGACAAAGCATTTCAAATCTAACTCTTCCTAATGAAGCCATGCTGCATAAGTAGAACACACAGTAGGTTGCTTCCTCTCCACTGACTGCTTGGTTTTGTGAGCCCTCTCCAACTCCCCCCAGACAGAACCATTACAAACTATGTCAACAAGCCCAACCTGCTGGTTGCTGTACATTTCCACTAAACACCTGCAAGCAAATCTGCCCATGTGGGTCAGTCCATTCCTCAATTTCTCTGCCACTGCACAGGGAGGACATGGCAACACCTGGAGAGTTCTGCCCTGACAAACGGACAGCTGGGAGTCACATCACTGCTTGTCAATCATGACACAGATCCCATGCCAGCCTCTCAGCCCCACGGTGGTCAGTGCAAACCTTAAGCACATGAGCAAAGACGCCTTAACAATTTAACTCACTGAAGACGATTAGGAGAAGGAGACACAGGAAACATGAGGGACACCAGAGGTAAGTAAGCACTGGACAGCAAGTTTCTTTTTCAAGGTACTCTGCCTGGAACATGGACTGGAAAGGGACCAATACAGACCTGAGAGAGTGGCTTCCTGTGGACACAGTTTATTCCTCCAATGAAGACCATGTTGGGCATGACAGGCCTGGGGTAGTCCAACACAAAGTCCCCTCTGAACAACCACACTGATGCATGGCTGAAAATATCCACCAAAGACACCTCTCTCTGCAAAAGCTCAGAGGCCAGGTTCGCATAAGGAGTAAAACCAATATTGCAAAAGTAGTTCGAGAATAGAGGATACAGCATGTTCTTGACCCTTTGCAGGAAGGTCATGTGGTCTGAATTCATTGTCAGTAACCCAGGAATATATGACAAAGGGTTTGGGCACTGTGTGCCCTCAGAGTCAAAGTTGCAGGGAAGGGCTCGCAGAAAAAACACAGCAGGAATATCCAGGTACTTAGCCAACACGGACCCACAGAGGTAAACTGGATCTGTCAAAACCACATCAAAGGAACTGGAATTCAAATGACTGATAAGGGTCTTGTTATGCAGAACCGCTGTACATGAACCGTAATAGAGCACAGCCATATTTTTCAAAACTTGCACCGATTTTACAAATAGCTTCACAATGTGATGATTTTCAAAGGCCCCTAAAAGACTGTGCATTACGATGTGACTGTATTCTTCTTCTGTATATGAAACAGCATATGTTTCCAGGGAGAAAAAGTTTTCTCTCTTGACATGAATATTCACCTCTGGAGCCAGGACCACAGTGTGATGGCCTCGGGCATGGAGCTCCCGCACAACATCCCGCATGCTCAGCCAGTGGCTGCCCTCCATGGGCACCACCAGCACCTTCCTGCCCTCAGCCCTGGGCAACACACACAGCAAGAACAACACTGCAAGCCCTCGCAGGGGCCCCTGGAGCCCCACAGCCATCTGCACTGAAGCCTGCAGCAGGCGACTTTCCACACCAAGCTCTGCCACCTTCAGCACTTCCTTTGACTTTAGTATGTTGTCACACAGCCATCTACCAGAACCAGCTGTCATTGGACTACAGAGTTAATCATTAAGGAATCAAAGCACAGAAACTCCATCCCTGCCTTCCACCACTGCCCAGCCTTGTGCCTGCATCTGAGGAGAAACAGATCTTATCTCTTGTTCCTGGGAAAACTTCTCTGACCCCGAGCTCTCTCTTGGGGACATCCTAGTTCACCTCTTGACTTTCAGGCAGTTCCGAGAAGAAGGCTCTGGACACTCACTACATTTCATCAATTCCTCTGTTACCCACATTCTTTCTGGGTGCCAGTGAGTTGACGTTTGGTCCCTGATGCAACCTCTCTACTGAATGTGGCCCTGTCTGCTGATTCTTTAAATTCTCACATGGCATTCATGAGTAGTAGGAATTATATAAGAATAATTCTTTCCTAAGCTAGCTTTTCTAAACCAAAGATTGGTTTTCTGACTGTCTTGTTTCATGCATTTACTTCACCAGGAATCACTGTAACGATCAGGGAATGGTATTTAAAGCAGATGTCAAGAGTAATAGTGGTAAGGTGTAACTTGAGCTCAAGATGATTACACAATCCTTCCTGAAAAGTAGGCTGAGAATTTTGTATCCACCCTACAGGGCCATGTCTGCCACTATATAAAGCATAAGTGTCAACACCAGCCTAAGCAATGACATAGAGTACATTCTGAGAGCATATTGTCTGTGGGCTGCTCCCCTCAAAGCAGAGGGAGCCAGAGCCTGCCTGGGGTTTGCCCCTGTCTTAATTTCTCCTCCTGTGAAGGAAGCCCAGTCTTCTGCACTCTGGTTAGGGATGTGTGTGGACACTAACTGAACCTGTCACATCCTGAGCTTGTGATGAGGCTTTCCTCCAGGATCACTTCCCTTCTCTGGACACCCTCACACAGTGGCCTTGGACTATAGGGTGAGTGCTCATGTGCAATGTTACCTGCATAAAATCACAAGAGGGAGTGGCGGGTGGCTGAGGAGTCAGACTTGAAGAGTGTTGATGCCGACACAGCTGCTGCTGAAATCTCAGCAAGAGGCGCTGCCGTGGACATTGCCAGCCAACACCACGTGCCCTGGCAGGGAGAGCAGGTTGCTAGACATGGACCCCACTGCTTCTGCCCAGAACTCAATATTCTCTCTTTCTTGCCCTCCAGTCACTGCAGAGATTGAAGGATGTATGCTCCAAGAACAACATCTCTGCTTTCAATGCAGCTAGCACATGCATCTGGAGGTAAACTGCCCAAGGCCAGGCAGCCTAGCTTCTCTAAATCCCAGTTGCCACATCTACTTGGTGGGATGTCCCAGACCTGCTGCAAGAATTATCTGCATTAATTCTTCTGTGTGCCAGAAGACAGGTCCCATGGAGGCCATCCCAAGCTGTGACCAGGCAGCTAGACTCAATTGTGCATGAACTGAAGGGACATTCTGGTGGCCCAAATAGCTCTGGAAATTTTTCAATCAACAGAATATATTGTCTTGCCTTAGGAAACAGGAGGAAAATACTAGAAGAGCAGAAAGGACAGAAGAGGAGGTAGAAAAATAGAAGAAAGAGAAAATATGGAAATATAAATGGTGGCAAGATAGCACTTGGAGGTATGTCCTCCTACAAGATGAAACAAACAAACTAGTGGCTTTAGCAGTATACCACAGATCAGGTGATGTGAACAACAGAAATTCATTGTCATATGGTTCTAGAGGCTGGACACCTGAGACTAATATTACAACAGGGTTTGCACCCTCTAGTTCTGGGGTGGAGAATCTACTGCAGACATCTCCCTGAGCTTCTGCTAGTTGCTGGTAGTCTTTGGTGTCCTTGGCTTTATGGAAGCATCATCTAATCTGCTGTCTCTGTGCTCAAATTTTTATGTTTTTATGAGGACATCAATCTATTAGGTCAGGAACCACAGCAAGAGCCTCATCTTCACTAATTACATCTGCAATGACTCTTTGTCCAAATAAGGTCACATTCTGAGGGGCTGTGTATCAGGACTTCAACACATCTTTTAGGGGGAGGAAATTCAACCTACAATGCCCACCCACCATATCATGCAGTACAACCACAGAAAGCAGGTATGCACATCCTTCAACAGGAGAGAAACAGGCTTGCTACTCAGGGGAAGGGCACCACTTCCTCCTGTAGCTTCACAAGAAAAAACAAAATGACCTCCTTTTAAAGCAGCTTTTGGACTCAAGACTTCTTTATCCTTGACAAAAGATAACGCCAATTACAACAAACTTCATGAAAAGAACTCAGTTCCCTTTTATTTACAATTCTAGAACTGGGCAGTACCTCATTTCATAAACTAGAAAGAGGGTCCTGGTTTCAAGATGGTGGACTAGAGGGCGGCTGCATTTCACGTTGCTCCAGGACGCAGGATTCAAAAGAGGAGATAGTGAGAGACTTGGGACCAACTCAAAGCCGCCGGGTGAGTCTCTCCCGTTGGGGAGGCGTCCCGGATGGGGCGGTAGCCCCGGAACGCAGGGAACTTTGTGAAGTAGAGTTGCTCGGAGAGACGCCCCTCCCCCCACTGGAGCGGTAAACACGGACAACTGGGAGAATCGTAGAGGAGGCGGCTCAGCACAGCGCTTGGACTCGGAGCAACCACTGGGGCTCTGGGCGGCTGCCTGAGGAGGAGCAGCGTGGCAAGCTGTTTAGACTCAGAGCGATCGCTTCCGAACACCGGGGGGCTGCCCGGAGGAAGAGGAGAAACGCAGCGGGTCGCTTGGTCTAGGAGTGACTGCATCAGAGCCACAGGCGGTTGCCAGAGGAGGAGGCGAGTGGTGAGTTGTTTGGACTCAAAGCGACCACTCCTGAACGCCCGGGGGGCTACAGTAGTGGTCGCTTTGAGGAGGAGGAACAGGGCGGGTCACTTGGACTCGGAGTGACTGCCTAGGGCTACGGGCGGTTGGCAGGAGGAGGAGACGAGAAGTGAGTTGCTTGGACTCCTAGTGACCGCGTGGGAACACCGGGCGGCTGTCCGGAGGAGGAGGTGTGTGGTGGGTCTCTGGGTCTTGGAGCTATTGTACGGGGCTCCAGGTGGCGGCTCAGAGGAGGGGCCGCATAGCCAGGTGATTAGGTGCAGAGCAGGGTCCCAGGACCGGCTTCTTGCTGGAAGAGCCGCACAGAGACACGCCTAGGGGCGGAGTGAAGGTTCCAGGACTGCGGGCAGATTCTCTGGGAGAGGCAGCCTAAGGAGACTCGTCTGCGAAGGGTGAGGCTCCCAGGCCCAGGAGGTAGGTCCGGGCCCCTGGGAACATTGCAGAGGAAGACAGCCCAGCCCAGGCGGTAGTTGTAGATTGAGGGGAACCTCTAGGAGGGGAACTGACCAGCGAGACCTCCCCACCGGGTAAGTCTTCCCCGCCAGGTGAGGTTTTCCCACAAGGTCGGTAAAACCAGAGACACAGGCACAAACAGGCCATGCCTCAGCCCGCAGCCTAGTTTCCCTTTGGATGACCATTGGTCAACAAGTGGAGGCACCTCTGCCCACTATCGGGAATATACCCCACCTGAGGGTCACCACCCCTAGAGAGGCAGCTTCCTTGTGGAGCACCGCATTATCAACTTCCTCCAAGACTGCAGGCTACTGAAGGATAAGAGGGGAAATACTAGCAATCTTCAGGGACATTATAAGTCAATAGAGGAAATCTGCAATATCTTAATGACCCACGGATTCCTGAACAATATGAGAAAACAGGGAAGAAAATGCCCCAAACAAATCTAGATGTTACATCAATAAAATCCAACGACAGCATGGCAGAAGAAATGACAGAAAGGGAATTCAGAATGTACATAATTAAAATGATCAGGGAAGCAAACGATGAGATGAAAGAGCAAATGCAGGCATTGAATGATGAGATGAAAGAGCAAATGCAGGCATTGAATGATGAGATGAAAGAGCAAATGCAGGCATTGAATGATAGCACCAATCGACAGTTAAAAGAGCAAATACAGGAAGCAAAAGATCATTTCAATAAAGAGTTAGAGATATTGAAAAAAAACCAAACAGAAACCCTTGAAATGAAGGAAACAATAAACCAAATTAAGAACTCCATAGAAAGCACAACCAATAGGATAGAACACCTGGAAGACAGAACCTAGATATTGTAGACAAAATATTTAACCTTGAAAACAAAGTTGAACAAACAGAGAAGATGGTAAGGAATCATGAACAGAATCTCCAAGAACTATGGGATATCATGAAAAGGCCAAATTTGAGAATGATTGGGATTGAGGAAGGCTTAGAGAAACAAACCAAAGGAATGAACAATCTATTCAATGAAATAATATCAGAAAATTTCCCAAATCTGAAGAATGAAATGGAAAATCAAGTTCAAGAGGCTTATAGGACTCCAAATACACAAAATTACAACAGACCCACACCAAGGCACATTATAATGAAAATACTGAACATACAAAATAAAGACAGAATTTTAAAGGCTGTGAGAGAAAAGAACCAAATTACATTCAGGGGGAAACCAATATGGATATCAGCAGATTTTTCAATCCAGACCCTAAAAGCTAGAAGGGCCTGGAACAACATTTTTTCAAGCTCTGAAAGAAAATGGATGGCAACCAAGAATCTTATACCCAGCAAAACTTACCTTCAAATTTGATTATGAAATAAAATCATTCCATGATAAACAAAAGCTAAAAGAATTTACAAAAAGAAAGCCAGCATTACAAAACATTCTCAGCAAAATATTCCATGAGGAAGAGATAAAACACAAAGAAGCAAATCAGCAAAGGGAGGAATTATCCTAAAGGAACTGTCAAATAAAGGAGGAACCAAGTTGTGTCAAAAAATAAATAAATAAATAAAATTTAAAAAATGAACCAAATGACCAGGAATACAAATCATATCTCAATAATAACCCTGAATGTTAATGGCCTGAATTCATCAATCAAAAGACACAAACTGGCAGATTGGATTAAAAAGAAAGATCCAACAATATGTTGCCTGCAAGAGACTCACCTCATAGAAAGAGATACCCATAGACTAAAGGTGAAAGGATGGGGAAAAACATACCATGCACATGGACTCAGCAAAAAAGCTGGAGTATCCATCCTCATTTCAGATAATGTGGACTTCAAGCCAAAGTTAGTCAGAAGGGATAAAGAAGGACATTTCATACTGCTTAAGGGAAGCATAAATCAGCAAGATATAACAATCATAAACATCTATGCCCCAAACAGTGGCTCATCCATGTATGTCAAACAAATCCTTCTCAATTTTAGAAACCAAATAGACCATAACACAATAATACTAGGTGATTTTAACACACCTCTCTCACCACTGGACAGATCTTCCAGACAAAAATTGAACAAAGAAACCATAGATCTCAATAACACAATCAATAATTTAGACTTAACAGACATTTATAGAATATACCATCCAACCAAGAGCAAATACACTTTCTTCTCAGCAGCACATGGATCCTTCTCTAAAATAGACCATATATTATGCCACAAAGCTAATGTTAGCAAATACAAGAAGATAGAGACACTACCTTGTATTCTATCAGATCATAAAGGATTAAAGTTAGAAATAACCTCAATAACTGTTTTTTAACAGAAACTACTCCAACACCTGGAGATCAAACAATATGCTATTATATGATGAATGGATAACAGAAGATATTAGGAAGGAAATTTAAAAATTCTTAGAGGTAAATGAGAACAAAGAAACATCATATCAAAATCTCTGGGACACTATGAAAGCAGTACTTAGAGGAAAATTTATTTCATGGAGCGCATTTAATAAAAGAAGTAAAATTCAACAAATAAACAACCTAACACTACAGCTCAAAGCCCTAGAAAAAGAAGAACAGACCAACACCAAAAGTAGTAGAAGACAGGAAATAGTTAAACTCAGAGCTGAAATCAACGAAATTGAAACAAAAGAAACAATACAAAAAATTGACAAAATAAATAGTTGGTTCTTCGAAAAAATAAACAAAATTGATAAACCTTTAGCCACACTAACAAAGAGAAGATGAGAGAAAACCCAAATTACTAAAATTCGGAATGAACAAGGAAATATCACAACAGACACGACTGAAATACAAAACATAATTAGAAGCTATTTTGAAAATCTATACTCTAACAAAATAGAAAATTTCAAAGACATCAACAGGTTTCTAGAGACATATGAATTGCCTAAACTGAACGAGGAGGACATACACAATTTAAATAGACCAATTTCAAGTAATGAAATAGATGAAGTCATCAAAAGACTACCAACAAAGAAAAGTCCGGGACCAGATGGGTTCTCAGCCAAGTTCTACAAAACCTTTAAAGAGGAGCTCATTCCAATACTCCTCAAAGTATTCCATAAAATAGAAGAGGAGGGAACCCTCCCAAACTCGTTCTATGAAGCCAATATCACCCTGATACCTAAACCAGACAGAGACACATCGAGGAATGAAAATTTCAGACCAATATCCTTAATGAACATCAACGCAAAAATTCTCAACAAAATTTTAGCAAATCGCATACAAAAACATATTAAAAAGATAGTGCACCATGATCAAGTGGGTTTCATCCCAGGGATGCAAGGTTGGTTCAACATCAGGAAATCAATAAATGTAATTCACCATATCAATAGACTTAAAGTCAAGAATCACATGATTATTTTGATAGATGCAGAAAAAGCATTTGATAAATACAGCATCCCTTCATGCTCAAAACACTAGAAAAAATAGGGATAGTGGGAACATTCCTTAACATTGTAAAGGCCATCTATGCTAAGCCCATGGCTAATATCATTCTAAATGGTGAAAAACTGAAAGCATTCCCCCTTAAAACTGGAACAAGGCAGGGATGCCCTCTTTCACCACTTCTTTTCAATATCGTCCTTAAAACTCTAGCCAGAGCAATTAGACAGACCAAAGAAATTAAAGGGTTACGAATAGGAAAAGAAGAACTCAAACTATCCCTGTTTGCTGATGATATGATTATATATTTAGAGGAACCAGGAAATTCCACCAGAAAACTTTTAGATCTCATAAGTGAATTCAGTAAAGTAGCAGGATATAAGATCAATGCACATAAATCTAAGGCATTTTTATACATAAGTGATGAATCTTCAGAAAGAGAAATTAGGAAAACTACCCCATTCACAATAGCATCGAAAAAAAATACTTGGGAATCAATCTCACAAAAGAGGTGAAAGACCTCTACAGTGAGAACTACAGAACACTAAAGAAAGAAATTAAAGAAAACCTCAGAAGATGGAAAGATCTCCCATGTTCTTGGATAGGAAGAATTAATATTGTCAAAATGGCCATACTACCAAAAGTGCTATACAGATTCAATGCAATTCCAACTAAAATCCCAATGATGTACTTTACAGAAATAGAGCAAGAAATTATGAAATTCATCTGGAAGAATAAAAAAAACAGAATATCTAAAGCAATCCTCAGTAGAAAGAGTGAAGCAGGGGGTATCGCAATACCAGATCTTCAACTCTACTACAAAGCAATAGTAACAAAAACGGCATGGTATTGGTACCAAAATAGAAAGGTGGATCAATGGTACAGAATAGAGGACATGGACACAAACCCAAATAAATACAATTTTCTCATACTAGACAAAGGTGTCAAAAATATGCAATGGAGAAAAGATAGCCTCTTCAACAAATGGTGCTGGGAGAATTGGAAATCCATATGCAACAGAATGAAACTAAACCCATATCTCTCACCATGCACGAAACTAAACTCAAAATGGATTAAGGACCTCGGAATCAGACCAGAGACCGTGCATCTTATAGAAGAAAAAGTAGGTCCAGAGCTTCAACATGTTGGCTTAGGACCAGACTTCCTCAACAGGACTCCCATAGCACAAGAAATAAAAGCAAGAATCAATAACTGGGATAGATTCAAACTAAAAAGCTTTCTCTCAGCAAAGGAAACTATCAGCAATGCAAAGAAAGAGCCTACAGAGTGGGAATGTCCAACACACAGGCTCTGGACAGGTCCACAGCACCCTCAGAGCACATGGGCCAGAAGCAGCAATTCTTAGTACAATCACTGAACCGTTCCACGTTACACACCCACGAAAAGGACCCCGGGATGGCCAGGGATCCTGGCACACTCTTAGCGAACCTCTGCTGTAGGGGAGGCTTGGAAGACGTCTAGTATTCAGGCTGAAATGTACACATATTTAGGTTTCCAGGCTGTCGACCCCTTTGCAAATGACTCAGTCCTGCACTGTGGCAGGAGAGCCCCATAGACAACAGTCACAGATGGGCTGGACGTGTCCCAGGAAAATCAAGCCAAGGGTTAGGGTCGGCCTGTGGCTCTAGTTTTCCAATCCCTGCTCCAGATGACGATGATGACCGAGGTGGCAACTCCAACCCGCATGTCCACTCGGCCTGCTCACTCCCTTCTTTTCAGGGCTGCCCAGGGTCCTTTCATCCAGAACTTCCCTCTTATCAAACAGCCCAGCCGACACTCCACGGCCCTTCGCTCCTTCACAAGCCTCCTGCTGCTTCTTCACACCCGTCTCCCCCATTTGTGGGAGCGCCTCAGGCAGGGACAATGTCTGCTCTGCTCTCTGTGCATCCCCAGTGTCCAGAGCAACGTCCGCTACGGGAGGCTCTCCATAAATCCCTGCTGAAAGAATGAGCCAGCTTTGGTTGCCTGCCTGTCTCAATCCTGCACTCCGTTTCACTCTTCAGTGGAGGAAGGAGGTTCACTCATGAAACAGGAACGGGCAAGGACCCCGTGCTCCTTTTCCAGGACGTGGTCCCTACTCTGGAACACATGCTAAGGAAAGGCCAACCTCTCCCCTTACATGCCCTCCCGCAGCACAGAGCACTCAGTCAGTATGGACTGACACACACAGGGACTTACCCCCACTTGGGCCAGTTCTGCAACACCAGCAGGGTGTCCACAGGTCAGGGCAATTCTGACACCAACCAGAGTCATGCTGACCTCATGAGTTCAGGGCTCCGTTCCATGAGACTGTCCCCATGTCACACACCACGACTTCTGTAGACCTTGCTACACACCAGATGTGCCATATGCACTTCCTGTGCTCAGCCCTTCATTAGAAAGGCACTCGGACCCAAGGAAGTGGCTGGCCACTGCTTGACCCCCGAGGCTCTTACACAGGATGCAGATCAACACCCAGCTGAGGCAGCAGCATCTGGGGTGGGTGAAGGAGGACAGAATTCCCCTGCAGCCACAGGGGCCCCACCTCCGTGCCTTCGGCCACATGGAATCTCTCTACATCCGATCTTGCTGCCTTTTCACGTAGGTTTCCTTTTGCTTTGGCTTGAGTGATGAACCCTGTGCACTGGTAATCAGCTCAACTCTCAGCCCCTTTCCCCTCCCCTCCCTCCAGTCACCTGCTTGGTTCCCCTGGAAACGTGCTCCGTGCTTGTGGCATTTCCAAAATACCAAATGAGAATTTTTGGTGATCGACTTTCTAACAGGAGTGAGATGAAATCTGAATGCAGATTCGATTTGCATTTCACTGATTGCTAGGGATGCTGAACATTTCTTTACAAACTTGATAGCCATTTACATTGCCTCTCTGGGTATACGACTATTTAGACTTTTTGTCCATTGAATGGGTTACTTCCTTTGTGTTAAGATTTTTGCATTGTTTGTATATTCTGCATATTAAACCCTTGGGAGGATTAACTGGCAAAGAAATTTTTCTCATTCTGTATACTGTCTCTTCAGGCTCTCCTTTCCGTTGTTGTATGGTTTTTAAGTTTAATCTCATCCAACGTACTGATTCCTGGTTTTATTTATTGCATTTCAGGAGACTTGTTAAGGAACTTAGTGCCTGTACACATCCTTGGAAACATTAAGAAGATGCTACAACATGTCAAGTAGAATTCATCACAGCATCACAAGGGTGGGTCAACATAAGCAAATCAATAAGTATAATTCACCATGAAAACATTTTTTAAATCATATAATCACCTCAAGATACAAAAAAAAAAAACTCCTCTACAAAATTCAGCACCTCTTCATGTTAAAAACAAAGAAACTAGGGATACAAGGAACTTACGTCAGCCATTGTTAAGGCTATATGCAATAATCCCAAGGCTAGAGTTCCACTGAACACAGAAAAACTGAAAGCAATTTCTCTAAATCAGGAAAAGATAAGGAGTTCCATTCTCACCACTTTTATGCAGCATATTTCTTGAAACTCTAATCAAAGCAATCAGCCAAGAAAAGAAATAAGAGGGACAAAAGTAGAAGAAGTCATATTACCTCCACTTACTGATGACAAGATTCTGTATCTAGAAGACCCAAACAATCCCACCAGAAGACTTCTAGAGCTGATAAACAAACTCACCAAAGCACTAGGATACAAGCTCAAAATACATATAAATCCTCTACTCCAATAATGAATCTACCAAAAAAGAAATCAGAGAAACTATGCCATTCAAAATAAACCCCCCCAAAAATAAAATAAAATGCTTGGGAAATAAATCTAATCAAAGCTGTAGAAGAACTCTACAGTGAAAACAATGGAACACTGACTTGGGAAACTGAAGACCTTCGCAGATGGAACAAAACTCCCATGTCCATAGACCGGCAGAATTTATATTGTCAAACTGGCAATACTACCAAGGCATGATAGAGACTCAATGCATCCCCATCAAAATACCAATGACACTCTTCACAGGACTAGAAAACCAGTCCCAAAATTCATTTGGAAGAATAAGACCTAGAATAGACAAAGCCATTCTGGGCAAGGAGAGTGAGGTTAGAGGCATCATAATGCCACATCTCAAGTCATACTACACAGCCAGAGAAACAAAGAGAACATGGGGTAGGCATTAAAACAGACATGAAGATCGATGCACAGCACAGAGGACACACAGTCAAGTACACACAGATAGTCGGCTGTACCTAACGAAGGTGCCAAAAATATAAGTGGGAGAAAACGGTCTTCTTAACAAATGGTGCTGGGAAAAATGAACATCAAAATGAAGAAAAAAAAGGATCCCTATTTTGACTCTGCACAAAAATCAACATCAAATTGATCAAAGACCTAGGAGTTAGAAGAGAAATTCTGCCACTGCTAGAAGAAAACATGTGGTCAACACTCCTGGAAGCTAGAGCAAATGAGGAAAACGTGGGAAACCCCGGAAAACAGAAGGGAGCACAGAAGAGTAGAGGATGGATAGGGAAAGGGAAGAGGGAGGAGAAAGGACGGGAAAGGTGGAACTTAATTACAGTTTACATATAATGACAGTGACATACATATTCCTGTGTATATTCACTTACGTATCTGTGTGTGTCTATATATATAAATACGTATCCCAGAGTGAATTTCACCCTTACATACACACCTCTAAGGGAATGATTATTTAAAAAGCTGTAAATAATTATGATGAAGAACAGTAAAGAAAGGGGGGAAAGAGAGAGAGGGAGGGAAGTGAAAGGGAAGAAGTGAGGATGGACAAGGAGGAGATGACACTGCATGGCATGTATCAACATGATCCCCTACGTTATGTGCGACTATGATGCACGACTTTAAGAAAGAGAAGGCAAAAAAGGATGCGTTTTTTTCAAATGCACATTTAAAGCAAAGCAAAATGATTCTGCAGAAAAAAAGATCAACAACATAAATAGGGTCTTGCAGAGATGCTCTTCCAGGAAAATGGGAAATAAGGAGAAAAGGAAGATGAACATGAAGACCATGGTCACGGAGCCTACAGAGCAGAGAGGAATGGATGACAGGTGTGCTTCAGGAAGAAACCAGAACAAAACTTCAGGGGCTTGATGGAGGACAGCCTTCAAGCTCTGAGAAGGATCTGGGGTGAATTTCAGGCTTCCTGCCTGTGGCAGGCAGAAGAATGGCCCCAAAAGGCTCACCACATCCTAATCCCTGAAACCCGTGAAACTGTTGCATTGCGTGGCAACGGGACTGTGCAGGTATGGTCAAGGGTGTTGATGAGAAGTGACTGTCCTGGAGTTCTGGGCAGGCCCACAGTGGCCACATGGGCCCAAATAACTGAAAGAGGGAGAGGTGGCCATCAGAGCTTTCAACACGCTACACCACATCCACCAGGAAATGAGAAAGGGACACTGAACTCGAGAATTAAAAATAAGAAGGAATGTTTCTAACAAGAGGAAGCAGTATTATAAATAGAATGAGCTTACATGACGAGAGAGGAAGAAAATCAATCACACATATTGTATGAATGGCCAGAACTCTCACATCTAAGGAAGTACCAGAGTGCAGTTTCCAGAAAAATACTTTGAAATGATTTAAAAAATTGTCAATATTTTTGGGAAAAGAAAAGAGATTCACCAGGCACAGTGGTGAACACCTGTAATCCCACCAGCTCAGGAAACTGAGGCAGAAGGATCACCAGTTGAAAGAGCCTCAGCAACTTCACAGACCATAAGAAACTCGGGCAGCCCTGGGTTCAATGCCTCGTACAAAAAAAAAAAAGATCTCAAACATGAAATATAATATAAAATAAAGCTGCTCCCCCACCTCCCAACTTATGAAATATAATATAAAATAAAGCTGTTCTCCCACCTCCCAACTTACAACCTAGCTCGAGAGTCTACCAATCCTAGCTAGCGATTGGTTCATCAGTCAGCTTGCAAGTATCCTTCTCCGTTATTGGTCCCCTGTAAGCCCGCGGAATTCAACTGCTTAAGAATAGCTCTCCCGCCATTTTCTCTCTCTTTTTCTCCTCCTTGCTTTTATGCTCTCTCCTCCTGGCTTTTCACTCTCTCTTGTGCACACTGTCTCTCTTTTTCTCTCATCCTCTCTCTTACCCTGCAGGGAGACACTCTGCCTTTTGCTTAATAAAGTCTCTTATGAGAGTTCCCATGTCCAGAGTGGTTTCTGGGTTCTTACATGAAGTCAGTGTATATATATATATATATATAAATATCACAGTGAATTTCACCCTTAAATATACACCTCTAAAGGACTGATAATTTACAAATATGAGCATTCAGTTGCATCAGGAGGAAAACTCAGTTATATGACACCTGGTTTTGAGAACTGGGTCGATTTATGAGTTTACTGCACAAAAATAGGAAATGTGCAATTTCGGCTGTACATCTAGGAACACTTACAAACTGGCCATGCAGCAGCCACAGGTGCCATGCGACTAGGAAGCATTTCAAACCTGACTCGTCCTAATGGAGCCATGCTGCATAAGTAGAACACACAGTAGGTTGCTTCCTCTCCACTGACTGCTTGGTTTTGAGAGCACTCTCCAGCCCTCCCCAGACAGAACCATTACAAACTATGTCAACAAGCCCAACCTGCTGGTTGCTGTACATTTCCACTAAACACCTGCAAGCAAATCTGCCCATGTGGGTCAGTCCATTCCTCAATTTCTCCGCCGCTGCACAGGGAGGACATGGCAACACCTGGAGAATTCTGCCCTGACAAACGGACAGCTGGGAGTCACATCACTGCTTGTCAATCATGACACAGATCCCATGCCAGCCTCTCAGCCCCACGGTGGTCAGTGCAAACCTTAAGCACATGAGCAAAGACGCCTTAACAATTTAACTCACTGAAGACGATCAGGAGAAGGAGACACAGGAAACATGAGGGACACCAGAGGTAAGTAAGCACTGGACAGCAAGTTTCTTTTTCAAGGTACTCTGCCTGGAACATGGACTGGAAAGGGACCAATACAGACCTGAGAGAGTGGCTTCCTGTGGACACAGTTTATTCCTCCAATGAAGACCATGTTGGGCATGACAGGCCTGGGGTAGTCCAGCACAAAGTCCCCTCTGAACAACCACACTGATGCATGGCTGAAAATATCCACCAAAGACACCTCTCTCTGTAAAAGCTCAGAGGCCAGGTTCACATAAGGAGTAAAACCAATATTGCAAAAGTAGTTCAAGAATAGAGGATACAGCATGTTCTTGACCCTTTGCAGGAAGGTCATGTGGTCTGAATTCATTGTCAGTAACCTAGGAATATATGACGAAGGGTTTGGGCACTGTGTGCCCTCAGAGTCAAAGTTGCAGGGAAGGGCTCGCAGAAAAAACACAGCAGGAATATCCAGGTACTTAGCCAACACGGTCCCACAGGGGGAAACTGGATCTGTCAAAACCACATCGAACGAACTGGAATTCAAATGACTGATAAGGGTCTTGTTATGCAGAACCGCTGTACATGAATTGTAATATAGCATAGACAGGTTTTTGGAAACTTCCATGAAATTTACAAACATCTTCAGATAATGATTTTGTTCAAACACAACTGGAAGAACAGCAAACAGCATGTGTCTGAATTCTTCTTCTGTATATGAAACAGCATATGTTTCCAGGGAGAAAAAGTCTTCACTCTTGACATGAATATTCACCTCTGGAGCCAGGACCACAGTGTGATGGCCTCGGGCATGGAGCTCCCGCACAACATCCCGCATGCTCAGCCAGTGGCTGCCCTCCATGGGCACCACCAGCACCTTCCTGCCCTCAGCCCTGGGCAACACACACAGCAAGAACAACACTGCAAGCCCTCGCAGGGGCCCCTGGAGCCCCACAGCCATCTGCACTGAAGCCTGCAGCAGGCGACTTTCCACACCAAGCTCTGCCACCTTCAGCACTTCCTTTGACTTTAGTATGTTGTCACACAGCCATCTACCAGAACCAGCTGTCCTTGGACTACAGAGTTAATCATTAAGGAATCATAGCACAGAAACTCCATCCCTGCCTTCCACTACTGCCCCACCCTGTACCTACCTCTGAGGAGAAACAGATCTTATCTCTTGTTCCTGGGAAAACTTCTCTGACCCCGAGCTCTCTCTTGGGGACATCCTAGTTCAACTCTTGACTTTCAACCAGTTCCCAGAAGAAGGCTCTGGAGACCCACTACATCCGCTCAACTCCTCTGTTAGCCACAGTCTCTCTTTCAGAATGACTGATTTTTTTTTTAATTAAAATACTGAGTTTATTTCACATGTATATTTTTTTCTCCCCACCATTTCCATGTCTGACCACCACTACTACGATGTCCTATCATAACATTCCATACATACTTAAAAACCAAGCAAAGGATGGAGTTCCATCTTTAAAACTAAACAGGCATTTTGGACAACACATTCTTGGCAATGGAACCTGGACAACATTTATCAAACACAGTAGGGAAAGTTCTCACTTTGCATTATAAAAAGGACAGCCAGATATCAACTGTTACAGAAATGAAAGAAGACGGAAATTTTTAACAAACTGTTTAAACTATTTTCTTAAAGAGACTTCCTCCACTGGGAGAGATCTTGAATAGCCTCCTGGTCAGTTATCCGGAAGCAATTCTTCACATAATTGACGAACTTGGCTTCCACTTTGGGAAGAGAACCACCTTTCTCTATACTTGCTTGCACTTTTGCTTTAATGTCCTCTACAGAACTAGGTCCTTTTGGTGTTTTAGGAGTTTTTTCGTGTTTTTTGAAGGATTTTTCACCTTTTGATCTTGGTGTTGATGGTTTTGAGTCTTTTCCATTCTGGTTTGATTTTTGTGCATTTTTGGCTGGAGTATCTCATACAGATTTCTTCACTGGAGTTCCTCAGTTTCCTCATCATCTTCATCTTCATCATCATCTTCTTCATCTTCATCATCATCATCTTCATCAGCAGCAGGTTTTACTTTTTTCTGGGGAAACTTGCTACCACCTCCAGGGGCCGATCGCTTTCCAGGCACACTGAAGAGTTTTACATCCTCCTCCTCTTCATCTTCTGATTCTGCATCTTCCTCCACAGCTACTAAGTGTGGCCACTAATATGCCCAGACCCTGAACCACACTTCAACCTTAAGGCCACAGGTGGTGTGATTTCAAAGCCCCCAAGGGAAACCGTTGGCTGTACAGACATTTTCAATGTTGTCAATGTTACTTTAATAGGACTGTCTTCATAATTCATTAAATCTGCTTCAACAACGTGCAGTTCTTCCTTTGCACCAGTCACTAAACTGACCGTTCTTAAGGATAACTGGTGTTCATTTTCATCATTATCCACCTTAAAGTGACAATCTTTGTCAGCCTTCAGTTCACAACCGAAAAGATAGTTCTGGGGCCTCAGGGGGCTCATGTTCATGTCCATCGAATCTTCCATGGGGTGGTAGCATGCACATAGCTGGGAGAGAAAATAGGCTGCTGCCCTAGAGAAGAGACACACAGGACGGAATCACACCAGGACAGAACAACTGATGTTTGGCCCCTGATGTAACCTCACTACTGGATGTGGCCCTATCTGCTGATTCCTTAAATTCTCACATGGCATTCATGAGTAGCAGGAGGGTTTAAGAAGAGATCATTGCTAAAGTAGCTTCCCAAAACACAGAGGGGGTTCCTGGCTTTCTGCTTTGGTGCACTAACTTCCAAGGACATCATTGTAATTTCAGAGGACACTATCTGAAGCAGTTGTCAGCAATGCATCAACCATCGAGGGATCTTAAAATCCAGATATGATGACCTCATTGTGCAAAAGTGTCTGGAAGAACGGTGGAGGGACCACAAAAAATATCTCCAGGGGTCAGGCCAGCCTATCACGGGCATAAAGTGCATTCTGAGAGACTCATGGCCCCAAGGGCTGCTCCCCTCAATGCCAGAGTGAGCCAGAGCCTGCCTGGGGCCTGGCCCTGTCTCAACCTCCCCTGCCCTGAAGGAAGGCCACAGTCTTCTGCACTCTGGTTAGGGATGTGTGTGGACACTAACTGAACCTGTCACATCCTGAGCTTGTCATGCGACTTTCCTCCAGGATCACTTCCCTTCTCTGGACACCCTCACACAGTGGCCTTGGACTATAGGGTGAGTGCTCATGTGCAATGTTACCTGCATAAAATCACAAGAGGGAGTGGCGGGTGGCTGAGGAGTCAGACTTGAAGAGTGTTGATGCCGACACAGCTGCTGCTGAAATCTCAGCAAGAGGCGCTGCCGTGGACATTGCCAGCCAACACCACGTGCCCTGGCAGGGGCAGCAGCTTGCTGGACGTGGACCCCACTGCTTCTGCCCAGAACTCAATATTCTCTCTTACTTCAGTCCCTGCAGTGATACTGCAGGAGAGACCCCGGGGCCACATTACAGTTCTCCTGGCCTGGAGGGCCTCACACAGCACCTGGTGCCAGGTGCTAGGACACAGTCAGCCCAGGGGTTCAAGGGGGTGTCTGCTCCGCTCCACTCCAGTCACCAATCCAGACTCGAATTCTGTCAAGGCACAAGGAGGGCCGCACATGAAATGTTCTTGATTTTGTGCAAAACAGTTGTAGAAGTGACACAGGCCAAGCAACACCTCTTTGGGCCTTTTTTTGTTTTTGTCTTTGGTACCAGGAATTGAACTCAGGAGCACTGGGCCACTGATGCACACCCCCAGCCCTATTTTGTATTTTACTGAGAGACAGGCTCTCACTGAGTGCTTAGCACCTTGCCATTGGTGAGGCTGGCCTTGAACTCCAGATCCTCGTGTCCCAGCCTGCCAGCTGCAGGGATTACAGGTATGCCTCATTGAGTTCAGACTCACTGGGGTTTGTATCATAAAAAAGAAATCTTAAGTTACAGCTGGAGGAATTCCTGGCTTCTGGTGGGAGTGGCATCTCTCCCTCCTGACCAAGGATCATCCCCAAATGAGGCACACTCACTCAAAGGTTCTGAGGGTGAGGACAACAACACCCCTTTGGGGACACTGGGGTCACAATTCACCCAGACTCGCTGCTCAGCTGGGAGCCTGACCTCTCTCCTGGAGGCCAAGGCAGGCACTGAAGGAGCTGTGGCACTGCCACCTTTGTGCTGGTAAGTATCCATCCTCCAGTGGGGTGCATGATGATCTATACTAGCCAGCCTGAACCCTCCTTGAGGCCATGTGCAGAGGGCAGGGCAGGGGGCAGGGGTGCAGAGGGTCAGGGACACAACCCTTGTGACAGAGCAAATGGAGGAGTCCAACAAGGGGCGTGTAGAGCACAGGGTAGCAGAAGAGCCTGGTCTGAGAAGGCAGGGCTGCCACACAGGGCAGACTGTGTGGGCTTCCCGTCCAACACTTAGGACTCCATCCAGATGAAACTCCAGAGAAGACAGACTCTAGTCTCTGGTGGCTGAAAGCACATCAGCGATGCCTAGGGCTTGGAGGTCGAGTTGGGGGTTAAGACTGGACACTGAAGGTTATCAGATAATGGCGAGGAACATTTCTTGAAAGTGGTGGTGGTTGCGCAAGTCTGCACAGTTGGTGTACTTAGAAGTGCACAGTGAAGTGGCACATTCACTGCATGTAAGTATCACCTCCATGATGTCCCCAGCACACACTGCACTCATACCAGGCCATTCGAGGAGAAAGAATCTCTGCTGGTAAAGACCAGAACTACCATACAACAACCAACATATTCCAAGGCAAAATAACAGCAAAAGAGCTACATCTAATAATATTCCTTCACGAGTGCTCTGGTGTTTGAGTTTCAAGGTTAATTTACATGCATCACAACACAGAAGAATCTGCTCAAATGGAACTGGAAGTAGTTTTCCATTACAAAATGCTAATAAGACCAAAAGGTTTCCTAGAGAGGCTGACAAATTGTTCTTTCTCCTGGACACTCTCATTGAGGTTCCACCCACATTTTCTTAGAAGAAATTCACGTTACGACAGAGATATCCATAATGATAACAGGATCATAGGATAGACTACCAAAGAGAAATTGGACATTTAAACAGGAAACAACTTTAATTGGGCTAATTCCCACAGGAGCAAGTCATTTCCTGTCTCATCCAAGTGAATACCCCTCTTCTAGACCCTCAAGTGTACTTCAGACCAAGACAGAACAGGTGGCCCGAACCTCAACCACGCTCTGGCCCACAACGTTTGGTTCAGAGATGGACAGGAGACTTAATCAGAACCCATACTATAGAGGATTTGTACTAGGATCCAGGCAACCGGACTGAGGCTAGAGCCCCTGCCATTGGGCTCTCTGGAGGCTGGAGTGGTTATCATCTCCATGGAAGCTGACACCAGAAATGGAGAGAAAAATAGGTGCTGGTCATGTGATTTGACCCCAGTGCAAGTCACTCTTAACAACACATACCACATTGTTCCAATATGTGAAAAGATAAGTTAACTTGTGGCAGAGAATCTTCCCAAAAATCATTGCATCAAGAGCATGGTGGCGTTGCTGGTACTCCGGATTTCGCTGTTATTGTATTAAACCTAGGATGCCCCACCTCCGCAGCTGGGTACATTCACTGAAGACACCTGTGCATGTCGGCGTTAGAAGCTAAGACTGCTCACTGTAGTATTGTCCTCAGCAGTCAAAACCAGTGTGAAACCCAGTATCCATCAACGTGACAATCGATAAATAAATCCTGTGTATTCACACAATTCTTCACTGAAAATACACAAACCACAAGGTGCAAGAACACTCAAAACACAAACCTCTCAAACACAAGGTTCAACAAAAAAACCAGACAAACAGCATGCATGCTTCTATCTATATAAAGTGCCAGAACCAGTCACGCGCATCTGTGTTCTGCAGAGAACATACTTAGGTGGTAACCTGCAAGAAAAAGTACGAATAATCATCAAGAAGTCGGAGGAAAGATGGAAAGGGGGAATGATGCCTGCACACGGATACACTGGGGTGGTCCACAGGTTCACAGCAAAAAGAAGAGTGCTTTCAGGGTCCCTCGGCTGTGCTGCAAAGATGGGTCCCTGGAGATGAGACTCTGTCCACATGGGACCTGGGAGACCACCTCCCCACAAATCCTAGGCTTCTGCGGACTCCTCGCCCATCTGTGGGTGCTAATGCTGCTGTGCCTGACTAGTACTCACACTGCAGCAGCTGGTGTGGAGCAGAGCCTGCTGCTGGATCAAGGGGTCGCACGCAGCACCAGGTAAACAGGTGCTCGGAGTCCCATGTGGAGACCGCTGGCCGGCTCCTCCCAGGCATTGCTACTGGGGCCTGGTGTTCTGTCTCATCGTCCTCCCAGCCCCAGGTTCCAGGATGCTCTACTAGTCACAGAGAGGAAGTCAGCATGGGCTAGAGGATGAACCCAAGGAGTTGGGGCAGGGACAGGGCAGCAAAACTGATACCACATCTGCTCCACCTCTCATCTGCACCCCTAACCTAAGCTTTGAGAAAACACTAGGAATCGCTGCTATGCTGCTGGAAAGCCATCAGCACCATGCAGCCTGGACACCCTCAAATGCCCAGCCTGCGATGAGACTTCAAAGGTCATTTGCACTGAGCAAGACTACCACAGCCCAAAGACCCATACAGAGTTTCACGTGATGAATACACTTGGTCCCGGCGCTTATGCAGTGGCTGATGTTCAAAGGGTACTTCTTTCAGGGTCACGGATCAATCAGTCCAAAGGACACCATCCATGTATCCCATGGAGGGAGCAACATCCTTCGGGTTATGCAATGCTACGACCCCAGTTCGCCTACTGTCCCCACTTCACCTTTGCCTCGGTCAGGCCCTGCTTCAAAGACCCACTGCCTGAGCAGGCACGTTGCATCCCACGTTTAGGAGGGCTTTGTGCTCTGTGTAATACTCACTAGCACTACGATGAAATTCTCTTGCGCTTTTTCAAAGAATTCTCTGTGCATTTTGCACTGGGACACATAAAACATGGACTCATCTGTTATAGACCCAACTGCTCAAGGTCTTGAAAGATACGAACTGAAAGGTGACTTTCTTAAGGATCCCTGTGACTATTATCTCACAGCTCTGATTTGGGCAAAGACCTTCAGGTCCCAGAGCTGTCAGTTCACTTTCCTCTCCCTTCACAGCTTCTTGCAGACCTATCAGCCACTTCTCTGTCTTACCACAAGCAGTACCACTGGCTTCTCTACAGAACTGAAGGTCATCCCCCCTCCTGATTCTCTCTCTCCTTTGTTTTTCAGTGCTGGAGATGGAACCCAGGCCTGTGCACACCCTAGGAAAGTGCTCCACCAGCCAGCTCTTCCACTCCTCCTTTCAGGAAAGGAACTTACTCATCATTACATCTGCCTAACATGCATCAGCCAAAAATATGTGCAGTGCTGAAGGATACGGTGTGAGCCAGCTGAGAAGACAAGTCTCTGGTGAGTATCATCCAGAACACAAGCAAAACAAAACAAAACCCTGGTTGGAAAGAGAGTCCAACATAATCAAAAACTGAGAGTATTCCTGGCTAGCATAGCCCACCTGCAAGAAATACTAAGAAAACTCTTCAGGTGGGACCCAAGCCACCTCTTTAGATAATTTGAATCCACACACACGTGCACAAAACAGCAGTAACTGTAATCCCGTTACTGTAAGAGACGATATGAATGCACAGTCCTTCCCTTGGTTCTCCTCTCAGATCTAAAAACAATTCTGTGTATGATTGCAGCAGGGGCCCTACAGCATGCACAATTGTCGTATCTTTACATTAATGCTGCCTAGGAGGCAGGTGGGAGCAAAGGTGATTAGGGCTAAGAAGTGACACCAGGGAACCATGACCCACAAGAACAAGTGAAGAGAACCAGGAATGATACATAACACGGCTAATAGAACAAACTCTGTCACCATAAACCTGTTCTTTCTTTCTTCATGTTCTTGAAAACGTAAACAGTTATAGCAACAGTAACACAATGCAAGACAGGTCAGCTGGAATCACAATTGCTACCGGTAACTTAAAATTTACAGATAAGGGCTAGGTACACTCAGAAAATAACTGTAACAAAGAGTTGGAACTACCATTAAAGAAATTAAAAGACAATATTAGAACAATATCCACTTAATGCAAAGAAAGAAGTAGGGAGGAACAGAAGAGCAAAAAAAAAAAAAAAATCGGAGAGAGGAATAGATCAAGAAAGTAAACTGGCAGACATAAACCTATCTATATAAATAACAGCATCAAACATAAAGGGGTTACACAGCGTACCAAAGACAAAGCTGGTCACTTGGCTGAAAAATAAGGTCCAATGATATCCTGTCTAGAGAACACATGTTTGGGATTCAAAAACATGAACACATTCATGAAAAAAATACATGTCCACAAGGTAATGTAATGGAAAAGAGATTATGAAAAATCAACCACAAGAGGGTGGAGTGCCTGATATCTGACAAAACAGAATTTGAAACAGAAAACACTACTGCATGTAAGAGGGCCATTGGGTGAAAATACAAGTGTCCACCCAGGTACAATAAACTGAGTACACAGCAAGCAGAAGGATCACAAAGAGCACAGAGGAACTGTACCATAGCACATCAGAGAACATCAACAACACCAAGCTGGTGGGAAATGTACACAAACTGGACAAAATCTTCAGCTGCGGAACAAAGAGAAGAGACAGGACTCCAATCATTAACAACAGGGTGGAAAGAGGGAAGCTACACCAAGCTCACCAGAGTGAAAACGTACTACAAAGGCTCACTCCAAACCATCGCTGTCCACAAAGTAGATAGCATCATATGGGAAAGTCCTGGGAAGAAACAAACTACTGAAACTGCTTCAAGAGGAAACACAAAATCCATAGGACTAGGGCCAGTGGAAGGATTGAATACGTAATTCTAAAACTTCCCACAAATAAGAGCCCAGGACCAGACACTTCACAAGGAAATTCTATCACACAGGCAAAGAACGAACCCCAATTCTTCACAGTTCATCCCACGTGATGGGAAAGTAGGAAACACCTCCCAGCTCATTCCACGAGTTCAGGAATACACTGACCCCAAACCACACAAAACCTTCCCAACAACCTAAAACATGCACATGCAGAAGTCCTAAAATAAATACTATTGTACCAACTCTAGTGACATCTCAAAAGGATTATACAGCATGGTAAGTGGGGCTGTCCCAGGAATCCAAGGGGGACTTGACACCTGAAAATCAATTCAATTCTGTGACTTACCACCATATCACGGAAGAGAGGAGAGGACGCACAACATGTTCACCTTAGTAGACACAGACAAAGCATTTGACAAAATGCAACAGCCCGTGTCTGAGAGCAATACTCAACAAACAAGGAGTAGATGGCAGGGTCCTCAGTTGAACCTGGGATCTACAAAAGACCTCCAGTCTCACTGCCAGTGCAGACTGAACGTTTTCCTTCTCAGATCAGCACCAAGATCCGAAGGACTGCTCAGTCTGTTTCATTTAACACCACTCTGGAGCTTCCCCCAAGCAATTAGACAGCAAAGGGGACAAAAGGCTCCGAATTGCAAAGGCACAAGTAGAGTCACTTCAGTTAGGACACAATTGTATTTTCCACGCACAACTTCCTGAGAATTCAGTTAAAAACTGAGAACAAATGAACACCTTCAGCAAGAGTTCCAGAGCAACACGCAAAGGTCGACTGCTTATCCGCACACCAGCAATGAGTGATCCAAATTTAATGAACACATGTCCATGGAAAGCACCATCAGAAGGAATAGATTCCAGGGGAACGATTCGACTTTCCCATAATAAAAACGACCGAATGGTGTTCAATGATATTAAAGAAGACCTAATTAGACAGGAAGGCACCTCAGTATGAAGATTTATCATTGTTAAGATGGCAATGGGTCTCAAGGAGATCTGCAAATTAAACACGATTCCTGGCAAAATTCACGACGTTCTTTTTAATTGACCAACTAATCCTAAGATTCACGTAGAAATTCAAGGTACCCACCACCGCAGAAACCATCTTGAAATTAATGGCAAGGTTGGAAGATTCACAATGCCCAATTTCAACCTTACTACATAGCTACAGAACTGTCCACGGCAGCACCACTCAGAGTAGCCCAAAAGTGGGACCCAAATGCCCACGAACTCACTGACAGATAAAAGGTGGTACATCCATAAGTGGAATATGATTCAGGCATAAAAGTGAAGTATTGATACATGCTGCAGCATGGGCGAGCCATAAAACCATGCCAGGTAAAAGGCAGACACAAAGCCACACGTTGTATGACTCCCGTGATAGGAAACGTGCACAACAGGTAGATCCACAGAGACAGAAAGGAGACAGGTTTGCCCAGGCTGGGTAGGTGGGAATGAGCAGTGGCTGCTTTAAGTGGGTGAGCGTCCTTTGCAGGGACTAATGAAAGGTCTGGAACAAGATGGTGGTCGGTGTCTGGACTGATGTCAACAAAGTGCACGCTTTAAAACGGTAAATCTTTTTATGCGTATTTTATCACAATGAGAAAACGGCCCGATCAGCTGGAAAGACAGTTTGGTGGCACCTCAAAAGCAGAAACTTGCAGCTACCACAGAACCCAGAAATTCCACCCTTAGCACTACACCCAAGAGAACAGAAAGCACATGTCCACACAAACCTGCACACGAGTGTAAACAGCACTTGGATCCTAGTAGCCAGAGGGTGGACTCCACCCAATGTCCTTCAGCACACAAGCAGACACATAGTGTGACACACCCACGGACTCCATCATTATTGGCAATAAAAACCTGTGCCCACCACTGCTGAGCCCCGACTCCTGATGCAGGGGGAAGCTGACCACATGTGTGTTTCCATTCCTGGGAAACATCCAGAAGAGCCACACAGACAGGGAGCAGCTCTACAGTTTCCAGGGTCTGCAGCAAAGGAGTAGTGACTGCTGACAGACAAGGTGCGTCCGGGAGGATTGCCAGATCGTGGTAAGGTGCACCAGAGAGTCTGCACAAATCTTGAATGGAAAACAGGCAAACTATAAAGATTCAGTGAGTGAACTGCATGGCTCGTGAATTACTGTCAATAAAATGGTTTTTGAACACGCACTTAAAACAAAAAGGGTTCCAACATTACACAAAGGCATGAGAAGTAAAACTTTTAAATCAATCTCTTCGTAACATTACCTAAATTGTCAGGCAAGTGTCTGGTTTTGTGGATGTTCATGGCTAGCACTCAGTAAACACCCTGACTCATGCCAACTTTTGTCACACTCAGAAAATAACTTATTAACAGAATCACTGCTGCCAAAACTCTCCACAACTGGTAACCGCCAAGAGAATGTCATAAAGATAAGCTTGAGATGTGGCAAGAGAGGCCAAATATTGAAAGCTCTACAGTCACTGGCCTAAAACATGCAAGTTAAAAAGTGCCAGTTAAGGATGACTTGCATTTTGGGGTTCTGTGTCCTGTCTTGCCAGGACTCCTCCCGGGCTCCACCAGGAAATGCCAAGATGTGAGCCTAAAGGTGTCTCCTGTACAGTCCTGGAGAGAGTTGGGACCTCAAGGCCCATGCCACCTCCCTGGAGAGAGTCAGTGAAATGCACGTGGCATTTACTTACACTGGAGATCCCAACCATTGACATTTGGGGCCAGACAAGGCTTTGTTGGCTTTGGCACATTCTTACCCACCGTGGGATTTTAAGCCCCATGCCTGGCCTCTGTGTGTCACATGACGGTATCATCCCTCCAGCTGTGACACCTAAAGTGTCTCCAGTCATTTCCCCCGGGGGGCAAGGTAGACCCCCGTGGAGAACTACTACTGACATGACTGTGGAACAACACAGGAGTAGGAACTTCCTATCAGTATGGAACCAGGCTCCAAGGAGGACAGCACCAGGGCCACTTGGCCCCTGTCTGTCTCCAAAGCAGAGTCACATGCTGTGTGGGGCCATGGATCCTCAGCAGCCCTGTAAAGAGCTGAAGCACACACTGTCACCCCATTTTCAGAGAGGAAGCTGAAGTCCAAGGTCAAGAGCCCAGGAGCAGGCTGGTGCCGGGGCCGACTCACCAGTGAGCCTCCTTCCTTCCCTTCCTGTGGTCGGGCATAATGGGGAAAGGGTGGTGGGCAAGCAGGAACAGGGGAGTGAGTGACATGGGCCTGCCTTATTGTGCTGTGTTCTGAGGAGCCTGCAGCCTCAGGCATGTCCCAGGCTAACTGGGGGCCTTGACCCAGAGCCTTGCTCATGAAGTGTGCCAGTAAGACAGCACCTGTCCAAGACCTCGCTCCTTGTTACTCTAGTGCCCGGCAGCCCCGTACCACTGGGCGGCATTCCCGCTTCCACGTGCCCCGTGGGCTTGGTGTTGCCGGCCCTCCCACCACTTGCTAAGCACTTCCTTCTCTGGATGGAGAAATGAGCAGTCAGACTCAGCCGCCCCCTGTCCCAGCCACAGAGCTGGGTTCCAATCCAGGCCTGTAGCTCCCACCCCTGGGCTCAGACAGGACCCATGTTGGGGCCAAGGCAGGGATCCCTGGGGCCAGCAAAGGGCTTCCCAGGACGAGCTGAGACTGGGGCTCAGCTCTCATTCTGGCCCTGCTCAGCGTCTGGACAGGGAGGGTGTGCTTCCTCCTGGAGCCCAGGCTCTGGCCACAACCTGGCTGCAGGGTCTAGGCAGTCCCAGTAGGGAGAGAAGCAGCGTGTCCTCTGCAAGGTTTGAGAGTGGACTGGACTGGGATTGACCTCTGAATTCCTCTGTTGAGCTCTGTTGAGCTCCAATTGACCTCTAATACTTGAACACAAAGCTAAGTCCTCTTGAAACAAAGAAAGATATTTGCAACCTGAGCTCCTCAGATGGAAAAGACGTTAGCTGTGAGACAGAGGGAACCCAACTAAATAGCAAGAGGACCACACAGAGAGCATGGTCTGGCTTGGACTTGAGCCCCTGTGAGCAAGAGGAGAAGAGCCTAGGAATAAGCTTCTTTTCTGAGGCAACACTGGGTGAGATTCTGGGAAAGAAGTGAGGCTCAGAGGTAGTCAGGGTTGGGGAGGCAGCTGGGAGAGCCTGTTGCCCAGCCCCACCAACAGCGCTCTTGGGGCAGATGACAAGACCCGCAGGACTCGGTAAGCGGTTGCAGAACCTCTGGGCAGCCTGCTGGCCCATCCTACAGGTTCTCCCAGAAGAAACCACCATCCTGACCATCAAGAAGCCTCTCCAAGGACCAGTGTGGGCAGGAGCAACTGGGCAGCCTCTGAGGGGGGATGAGGTTCCTCCGGCAGAAGAAGCTGCAGTCAGACTCACTCTATCCTGGCCTAGGGGGCATGCGACCTGGTCATGCTGCCACAGGGGAGGGTCCTGCACATCAGAGGGACCCCGAGAAGCACACTTACTTGAGGGTGAGTCATGGCACTGTGCAATGCTCACCCGGGCCTGGCTTCCAAGGGCTTCGCCAGGTTTCCTCACGAGCATGTGAGGATTCCTCAGGCTGAACATGGAAACCAGTCGTGAATTTCCTGTACAGCAGTCTTACCAACTCTGAAGGCAGCACTGAATCACTGTCTGTTCACCTGAAGTTCCAGCATTGTTCCTGAAGCTCCACCTGCCTGTGCTCGGGCATTAGCTGACTGTGGCCCTCGCCGACGGAGCAGTACCTTTCTGAAGCTCCAACTCAAGGCTTTATGACCTCGGACATGTCTTCTTTTCATTATTGATTCAGGTAAACACACATGAAATTAACGTTTTGTGGTTTTCAGGTTTGCTTATTTGTCGTGGGACTGGAATTGAACCTAGGACCACGCAAGTGCTACACGGGTACAAGCTCTACCCGAGCCCCAATCCAGCCCCAAATCAGCCATTTCAAAGTGAGGGACTCAGGGATTCGTTCCACTCACGGGGTTGGAAAACCCCACCTCCACCGGGTTCCCAAATACGCCCAGCAACGTGCACGGGCTTCTTTCTCCACCCTGTTCTCATGGTTTCACTCTTTGCAACGGAAACTCAGCTCTGATCATTTTCATTCCTAATAATGAAAACTACAAGCTAGGAAGACACATCATGAGACAGAATGTTCTCTGTGGTAACACGTGGGTCTGGAGTAGAGATGCGCCTAAGGTCAAGCCCCAGACACAGTCCACGGTGCTTGAAAGTACATGCACCCGGCTGGGCTTGCACCAGGCTAACCAGACTCACTTAGCACAGACAGGACGGGCGCTCCCAACACTCCTAACGTGATGCTTTTGTCTTCCTATGCCGTGAATTCCTCTGTAATAAGAAACAATCACTTTTCATATTTTTTGAGAAGTTATTGAGTAAACACATTGGTTGATTATTAACTCCATTCCTAAGTTTCAGAAGTCTCTCCTTCACACTCTGGACTTCCTGGAGCATGCTGAATTATGCTCCTGTGCCCATCCTTGGGTTTCACAGTACCTATGGCCAGGTGTGTAATCACACAGCTGAGCAGGTGTTAAAGAAGGGTGGAAGGGTCCTTGGGACCTCTTGGACACTTTCTCTTGGACCAAAAACGCATTGAAAAGGAAAATTCTGGCAGGAAACAGAGGAGGGGGCTGAATCCATTCAGAGGGTCATTATTTGGAGTTTTTTGTTTCGTTTTTTGTACTGGGTGTTGAACCAGGGACACCAAACCCTGAGCTACCTCCTTAGCCACTTTTGCTTTTTCACTTTGAGACAGGGTCTTGCTGTGTTGCCAAGGACTCACTAATTTGCTGAGGCTGGCTTTGAACTTGACATCCTCCTGCCTCAAACTCCCGAGTCACTGTGATTACAGCAGTGTGCCATCAAACCCGGTCATGGTTTGAAATTTTGAGAAAACCCCCAGATCATTGTTTTCCCAGGTAACTCTGAGCTGCCTCAGGAGGGCATCTAGAAACACATGCCTTATTCCAGGACACCGCTCCCATCAGGGCCAGGATGGGTGCACCTGTTGTGGGCCACACACATCTCTGCCACTCACTCTTCCTTGTTGCTAAAGTCCCTGTGAAACTATGAAAACCCTGCTTAGCTCAGGCCCATTTTAAAACGGGCCTCTGGGCGGAAGGGCCCACAGCTTCCCTCTAGAGTAGGGCCAGGGACACGGCACAGGACACAACAGGGGATGGTCTTGGTCTCACCCGCCCCTGAGTCGAGCCTTCCCCTTGGTTTGCACTGGAATCGTCCTAAGCCCCTGCAATGCTTGTGGGACTGTCCCACGTGACCTGAACCGAGCACGTCTCTTCCTGAGGCCAAGCAAGGCTTCACTCAATGGCCTCCACCTCACCTGGGCCTCAGGTCTTCCTGTCCTGCTGCTCCACACCTGCCTTCCCCCTCCTACCACCATTCCTCTGACAGTCCTGCCCAGGGACAGTGAGTGAGGGGACAGAACCTGGGAGAACAACACCTGCCCACAGAGACACAGGGCAATTCAGAGGAACAAGACCACCCACCTGAGACAGGACACCCCGCTTCTTGCAGTTGGTCCCTCCAATGAAGACCATGTTGGGCATGGCTGGCCTGGGGTACTCCAACACAAAGTCGTATCTCAACAGCCACACGGGGTCCTTCTGATACAAGGCAGGCAGGCTCACCTCTCCCTCGAGGAGGCCTGATGCGAGCTCCTCGTACTTTGAGTAGAGACAGTGGAACAGATAGCTCTCCAGGAAATTAACGAGGAAGTTGGCCACGCGCTGGGGGAAGGTCATGTGGTCTGAGAACGTGGTGTAGCACCTGGGAATGTAAGACACGGGGTTCGGGCTCCCGCCCCAGGCGTGCTCCAAGGAACACGGGAAGCCCCTGAAGAGGTACACAGAGGCCAGACCCAGGTACTCGGCCAGGATCACGCCACAGGGTAAGGCCGGGTCGGTGAAGAGAGCATCGAACTTGCTCTCCTTGAGGAAACTCAGCGTGTCAGAGTCCTGCAGGAGGCTCTGGCAGTTGACGAAGTACATGTCGATGACAACCATGTTATTCCTGTACTCTGTCTGAGCAGCAGTCAGCAAGGATCGCTCAGCAAAGTGATGCTTTCCAAAAGAGCGGTAACGGTCCTCCATCTCTTCCCGGTCATAGGGCACGGGGTAGGCCTTCCTCGTGTACTGTTTTGATTCTTTCAGAAGCAAATTGATTTCTGGCACCACCACCACGATGTCATGTCCCCGGTCACTGAGACGCTCAACTATATCCTTCATACTAAGCCAGTGGCTTCCATCCTGAGGGACCACCAGCAGCTTGTCCCCTACAACTGTGCCCCAAACTGCCACAAACAAAAGCCCTGCAGAAACTCTCTGAACCGCAGGAAGGAGGACACACATCCTAGCGGGAGTGGGAAACAACAGTGGACTGTCTGTGTGCCCGAAACACAGGGCTCCCAGCAATTCTCCTAAGCCAGCTGGAGATCTCACACACTGGCTGCTTCTCCCTTGCTTGAATCATGCCCTTTGAGACAAAAGAAGTCAAATTAATATTTAACCATATTTAATCACACAGTTGCCTCAGACCATTTACACCCTTGCCAGCCACCATTGAGATTCTGGCTTCTTGACTGTTTCTGCCGAAATGCCTTTCCCTTTCTAAGAGGCCTTGCCCCAGTTCGAGGGCGCCTGGATAGAGCTCTGAGGGCCGGTGGCTCTCTGTCCTGAATGGACCCCCAGCCATGCCCAGGGAGGAGGAGCTATCCACGCTTCACACTCTCCTGCCACTTTTCCCAGAACAGAAAGGAAACAATAACTGAACAGTTGACAAATTCAAGGCTGCAAACAGCAAGGTAGCACCCACCCCACACCTTCTGGTCATCACAGCGAAGGCTGGAGGAAAAAGTGACCTGCAGAAGCCACGAGCCCTATGTTCCTCTCCCTCACTGCACTGTGCACCATGACCGAGGCCTCTGTGGAGGTGGGTCATGTCTGTGCAAGAAAACAAGGGAAGGAATCATCTGCCCACTTTAAATACGTCCTCAGTGTATTTGAGGGGAATAAGCCATCATATGTCAACATTAATCACCTTTTTGAAAAATAACTATATCTCCCAAAACATACAGAAATAGAAGAGAGACCTTCCTTCACATCCTCACAAGGCCCTTTCGTGGCTGGCCTCTTAGATGCCAGCCGTACCCCGTTTCCTCCTCATTCAGTCTGCTGCAGTGTCCAACACACAGGCTCTGGACAGGTCCACAGCACCCTCAGAGCACATGGGCCAGAAGCAGCAATTCGTAGTACAATCACCGAACCGTTCCACGTTATACACCCACGAAAAGGACCCCGGGATGGCCAGGAATCCTGGCACACTCTTAGCGAACCTCTGCTGTAGGGGAGGCTTGGAAGACGTCTAGTATTCAGGCTGAAATGTACACATATTTAGGTTTCCAGGCTGTCGACCCCTTTGCAAATGACTCAGTCCTGCACTGTGGCAGGAGAGCCCCATAGACAACAGTCACAGATGGGCTGGACGTGTCCCAGGAAAATCAAGCCAAGGGTTAGGGTTGGCGTGTGGCTCTAGTTTTCCAATCCCTGCTCCAGATGACGATGATGATCCACAACTCCAACCCGCATGTCCACTCGGCCTGCTCACTCCCTTCTTTTCAGGGCTGCCCAGGGTCCTTTCACCCAGAACTTCCCTCTTATCAAACAGCCCAGCCGACACTCCACAGCCCTTCGCTCCTTCACAAGCCTCCTGCTGCTTCTTCACACTCGTCTCTCCCATTCGTGGGAGACTGCATCCTGTGTAAGAGCCTCGGGGGTCAAGCAGTGGCCAGCCACTTCCTTGGGTCCAAGTGCCTTTCTAGTGAAGGGCTGAGCACAGGAAGTGCATATGGCACGTCCATCTACCTTTATCCTCCCACCACTTAGGAAAGTATAAGGGTTTCCAGAGCTCTGGCTAGGAAATGGGACAAAAACCGAAGGATACGTTTCTCAGTATGTATCACAATGCCATACAGGCAAGTGTTTCCTGTTGTTAGGAAGTTACCCTGGAGAAGTCTGTGTCTAGTCAGCATGGGGTGGCAGTCCTGGAGCAGGGGTCAGAAAGCCTGGTGCCTGCTTCCACTCTGGCCACCAGTCTTCTAGTGCAACACCTCATAACTTCCAATTTCTCAACGCACACCCAGGGACAGGGGTTCATGTTTGTTCTGCCTGTTCATTGCACTGCTGAGGGAGGGCCCAGAGAACATCGGGTGTGGGAATGAGGTTGTCCCAGTGAGAGGCGGTTCCCAGAATTACTGGAACAGACTCACCCAGAGCTAGTCACGCACACTTGAACTGGCCCTCCAGGGCCGGTCCTGACCTGTGACTTTGGCACTAGATGCAAGCTGGGGCCCTAGACGGGAGAAGAGGCCTGAAGAACAGATTGAAGGGGCCTTCCCATGTGCACGGCTGGCCCCAGACACATAGCCAAGAGGCTTATTCATTCTTCAAGGCAAGCAAAGACAGCTCTGTCCAGGCAGGGGCAGGCTCTAGGGCCTCTCCTAGGCGAGAGTTGCCTGCCGGGGTCCTGTTGACAGTGACCAGAGACAGCAGGGTGCCAGAGTCCTGCTGGGGCCCAATCTGCACAGCAATGAACCCCAGTTATGACTACAAAAGAAGCACAGTGCAGGTTCACCCTTCCGGAGCACACAGGAGCTTGGCCGACTCCTTCCATTCAGAACAAGTACATCTGGACAGAGAATGGCTCCAGATGAGGTAGGAGCAGCAGGAGGGCTCAAGCCCTACATTCTTTCTACGAGGCCCCCCACTCTGCTGAGATTCGTGGTCTGGACCCTTCCAAGCAGAATCTTGCTCTGGAAACCAAATGGCTTATGTTCTAATTCCAAGCAAGCCTGAAGGGACTAAGGGACACGTCGAGATGGAGATGAAGGACGGACCTAACATCACTTTGCACAGCATCACCAGAATGGTGCCCTGCAAGCTAAGACAATATGTGGAAACACTCCTCTTTGCCCTCTCAGATTTGACTCTGCTCTTTCTGCAATGAGGGGTGTGTGTGTGTGTGTGTGTGTCCACTCTGGACACCGGAGAGGAGAATCTGGCGTGTCTGGTTGTCACAAGATGAGTCTCAAAGGACACCAGCCCTGCAGGCCCAGTGCAGCCTTGAGTGTGTAGGATCACAGCCCCTCAGTGTGCAGACCACGCCAGCTTTTCCTCAGATTTCCTGCAGACCAGTGATGCAGGCTTGGGACAGAAATTAAGGTCTGAAGGAAGTGGGTCCTGGCATGGAACCAATCTCTGTGCATAAGGAACCGATTCCCCAGAACTGAAAGGAGGTCTCTTGGCATTTCAGGTAGAGAGGCGATGTCAAGGTGTGCTTGGACAATTTCCTACAAGAGCAGAGAGCTGGCTGGAGCACCTGGGGAGGCGTTCACTTCCTGGGTGCCACGCTTCCAGATCCTTGAATTGCCCACAACCCATGACAAGGGGGCTAATAATGGATATAGAGAAGGAATAGATCCCCACGATGGTGAGGCCTGGGAAGGGGAGTGAAAACGGACAGCCTTCATCTCCCAGGACAAATGGTTTCCAGCGCTGGCAAGATGTAGATAGGGAGGAGGTGTTTCCCCACCTTTAAAGGAAGCAGTCTCTGCAAGGTGCTAATATCCTCAAAAGTAAATTCTCCTCAAACACTGCTGGCAGACCCTGACCAAAAGGCTTGCATATCCAAGCAAACTGGTGTCTGTTCACTAGACCACCCCTCAAAATAACCTATATAAACCCAGTTCCTTTCTTTGTTCGGGGGCTCACTTTACACCAGGAACCTGAGTTCCTCGTCACCACTTCCACCTTGCACAACCGTTCCTCTGTGAGACTTCGTCCCTGAATACAAGCGCTGACACCTGCAGTTTGCCCTTGTTCCTGTGTCTTTCTCTTGTTGCACTAACAGTCAGGACCTACAACAGTTCATAGGACCTCCAGAACATCTGACACTGGAAAAAGAAATAGGCTGAAACCAGGATACAAAGTGGCAAAATCAAATTCATCAATGTTTACCTAAATAGCTTCTAAAATATAACCTCATGACAATAAATCCTTGTCCTTGACAGATCGACTCTTCAATCACATACAGTGACTCGATTTCCCCTGATAGGGCAGTAACGTTCTCTGCTGTGATGCTCACCTGAGCTTTACACGGAACACGTTTTTCTCTCCTATAGAATTTCGTGACCTAACCAGAGACTTTGGCCTCCTATTCTGTCCATGATTCCCCATGAGATGACCTTCTATAATCCTTGACCTCTGTGTCTCTTCCAGTCTCTTCTCACTTTTTGACTATGGCTATCAGTTCTCCTCGGTCACCATTTCAGGAATGCTCAGAATAGACTATATAAGAAACGAAGATTCATCCTTGCAACACAACACCAGTACAGGCCAGAACAGATAATTGTCCCCTGATACGCACACACACCAAAGGAAAGACACCAAATTTTGAAGAAGTGAATTGTGAAAACTAAAAAAGAAAAACAAAACCAAAACCAAACTAATACCATCCATTAATCCATCTTGTAAATAATGAAGTGGAGATCTAAAAAATGCCCAAAGAAGAATTCAGCAGTGTTCAGACAGATCACTGAACTACAAAGACATGTGGGTAAAACTCTTCATAGAAGTTGGAAACTCATGAGAAAAGGAAAGAAGTTGCAAAAGAAACAGAGGAAGAGAACCAGATATGATTAATAAAGACGAAGGAAAATGGAGAGAACTAATATGAAATATTCGAAAGGGAGCTTAGGCAGAATTGCCCCTGAAGAACAAACACTGATCTGGAACACTGAACAGCGAAATGACCCAAAGAAGAGAGGGGACAGGATTGAAGAAGGTACAAATCCTACAGATCATGGAACAACATCAAGAGACAAATCTGTTCATTATACAAGTTGCTGAAGGAGAAAAAAAGGTGACTGGCCAGCAAGCATTAATAAAGAAATTATGGCTGAAGTCTGCCCCAGGTTGAGGACACATGCCGCATACAGAAATATTCCAGGTACAGGAGGATCCCAAGTACAGGAAGACAGGTACCGGAGGCACAGAACTCTCATCAAACTCAGCTCCAAGAAGAGTACAACAAGGCACTGAATAATCAAACTATCCAAAACCACGACAAAGACTGGGGATGTAGCTCAGAGGCAGAGTGCATGCCTACTATGCACAATACCCTGAGTTCAAGCAATCTCCTTCTCCTCTCTCTCCCCCACATCTCTCTCCCTCTCTCTCTCCCTCTCTCTCCCTCTCTCCCTCTCTCCCCCTCTCTCTCCCTCTCTCCCTCTCTCCTTCTCTCTCTCTCTCTCTCTCTCTCCTCTCCCACGCTCCCTCACTACTCCCTCTCTCTCTCCTGGTACCGGGAATCAAGCCCAAGGTCGACCTGGGCACACAGGGCAGGTGTGCTGCCAATGAGTCATATTCCAAGCTTACCTTGGAGGAGTTAAGCCAGGCTCCAGTCACAGTTCAGTCCCACTCAAACACAGGGGGATGTTTCTCCTTAAGGAAAATAGCAACACAGGCTCCCAGCTGTGATCCTGCCCTGACATCCTCAGCAAGGGTGAGGCTGAGTTCTGGCTCCTGGGAGATAGCCCCACAGTAGCAGCAGAGAGGAAAACACAGTCACTGATGACATCCTGTCTACATGGCTCCTCTACATTGACTGCCACTGCACCTGGTGAGATCACATAGGCCTGATAAGACTGAACAAGAGTACCACAGAGGGGTATCTGTGAAGCCAGGCCCCACCCTCCCCATGAAGAACCTACATCTGCACCAGTCTCCAATCAGAGAACAAGGCTTCAGGCCCTTCGACGTGACTGCAGCAACCAGCATCAAAATCACTTTCAAGTAACAGAACTATCCACTATCAGTGGTACCTGTAGAAATCCCCAGCTCAGGATGGGGGCTGCCAATCCCATCATAAAAGGAACCACGGGGGACACAGCCCACATACTCTGCTGCCTACACCACATTGGCCTAAAGTGCCAAAGTGTCCCATGTCCTGAAAGTCTTACAGAAACAATGGGTCTGTCCCACCTTGATGTGCTACAGTCTGTGCCCAAACGCCATGACTCACAACCAAAGAAGCTACAAGGATTTATACTACAGAGTTCAGTTGGAAATGAACTCATCATTACAGAACAAAACTATGTCCCAGCTCACACTGAAAACAGAAAGCCACCAATCATGAAGGCCACCACATAAAAGCAGAAGAGTCATCCTTCACAAGACATGTGTAATCTCAACACAGAAACACAAGAAATATGAAAAACATGAAGTTTTTCATGACCCTATAGGAACAGATTCCCAAAACAGAAGGGATGAGATGCCATAGAATTCAAAACAATGATTTTTGATAAAAGGCCAATAAAATCCAAAAGCATAGAAATGAAAAGTTGAATGAATTAAGGAAGACAATGCTACTGCAGTCATCGATGACAGAGAGATTGTGAAAAAGAACCAAGCAGAAAGTTTGGAAACGAAAACCTCAGTAAGTCCATAATGTACAAAGAGACAAAGAAGGAGTATATACCAATAAAAGAGGTCAGTTCTCTAAGAGGATGTAACAAAGATATCAAAAACACCCTGACACAAGGTACCTTAGCATACAGTATAAATGTTCCAGATCTGAAGGAAGAGATGGTTTGCAATACAAGAAAAGCCGGGCCTGCACTATTCTACTTTTAACCACGGACACATCATCCATCATCTCAGCAGAAAAGTAAGATGAAAACGTTGGATTTCAACTTACACTTTTGAACAAATATCCCTAATAGACACGTACAGACTCTGCCATCCAACAACGATAGAACTCCTCACAGAGCCTCATGGTGCATTCTCCAGGATAGTCACAAGGTTTGGAACAAAATCCCTCCAAAACTTCAAGAAGGAAACTCCATGAAATGTATTTTCAGATCGCAATCACATAAAACTAGAAACCACTTACAAGAAGGAATTTCAGATAATTCACCAAGTTCTGAAAATTAAACAATAGGGTCCTGAGCAAGTAATGAATCCAGAAAGAAATTACAGGAGTAATTCAAAAGTAGGACAAAATACAATAGAAATACAACACACCAAAAACTGCAAGATACAGCCAAAGAAGTTATAAAAGGACATTTCATAGCCATAAACACCTACATCTAAGAGAGAAGAAAGATCTTAAATTACAAACCTTACATTTCAACACAAAATAGTAAAAGCAGAACGAACTATCCCAAGAATTAGCAGAAATAAGAAAATAATAAACATCACAGCAGAAAGGAAAGAGACAGACACCAGAAAAACAATACAAAATGACAAAGTGGTAGTTTTTGGTTTTTGGAAAGATGAACAAAATTGACAAACCCTTATCTAGGCTGAGGAAAAAAGGCAAAAGAATCAACTACATCAAAACAGAAATGAGACAGGAGACTTTACCAGTGACACCACACATGTGCCAAGGTTTAAAATAGTCAACTGTGAGCAATTACGTGAAAACCAATCGGATGATCTGGAAGAAATGGGCATACTCTGAGAAACACACAATTTTTCAAGACTGAGTCACGAAGAAACAGAAAACACCAGCAAACCAAAAACAAGGAAGCAGATTGTCTCAATGATAAAAATCTCCCACTGAACTGTAGTCCAATGGTTTCATGGCTGAATTCTACTAAGCACTTAAAGATGAACTACTACGAGTCCTTCTGGAACTCTCCCAAAAACACAAACGGAGGAAATATTTCCAAACACCTTTTATAAGGCCAACATTAGCCTGGTAAGAACCCAGAAAAGGGCATAAAGGAAAAGGAATTCTTACACAAAGAAAAGGCTCCATTAAAATGCGGACAAAGGGCGGGAGCAGACATTTTTTGTTGAAGACATACACAGGGACAGGGACAGGTGAAAACACTGAACACGGCAATTCATTAGTAAAGTGCAATTGAAGCAACCAGCGATCGCCTCACAGCCGCCAGCACCACTGTATTCAAAAGGACAGAACATAGTGAGTGTTGGTTGCAGTGCAGGAAGACGGGCTGACAGGCCACTGAGGCTGGGCCTGCCTGGGAATGCCGGGAGAATGGCCCCCGCCCTGCCACCCACTGAGTCACGACACCCACACTGCGGCCATGCGCACTGGCCAGTTTCTCTACTGTCCAGCAGTATTTCTAGCACAGTATTTCAATCTCTCTTCTGCATGGAAAGGACTTGTCACCCCTTGTACATGTGACCAGAAGGCACAAGGCAGAAGAGTGATGAGACCCTCAAGTCTTGTCTCCCCAGCACTCCTGATGACGACAGTCAGCTCTAGTGGCTCCGGCATAAGGACTGGCTGTCCCACTTTGCTGGGAACTTAGAGGTCTCCTGCGATGTCAAACCTCTTGCTGTCACCGCAGTTGCAGGAGACAATCCATGCCATGTTCCCAAACACAGGAAACAAGGAAAATAGGTAGCCCTAGGGGTCTGCTAGTTTTCCAGGACATGAGACAGACAGGTTATCTACACATTTCACCAAGGAGTCTCGTCATGTTTATTCCTGCCTGGACAATGGCCACACACAGCCTCTGTGTGGGTCTGAAAAGGAGCTGCTCCAGTCTACTACCCAGCTCACAGAGCTGCCTCAGAATTCTCTGCCCACCCCATAGGCACCAAGGCAGACACAGCATTTTTATTTTATTTTAATAAATTTATTAGTGGTTTCTTTTAAATTTTTTATTAGCATGTTATAGTTAAATATAATATTGGGGATCTGTTGGATGTGAGGTGTCCCCCAAAAGCTCACGTGTGAGGCCATGCAAGAAGGTTTGCGGGAGAAGTGGTGGGGTTATGACAACCTTAATCTAATCAGTGTGATGGGATTAACTGGGTGCCATCTGAATCCAGGTAGGGTGTGGCTGGAGGAGGTGGGTCTTTGGGGTATATATTTTGCATCTGGCCGGTGGAGCCTCTCTCCTTCCGCTTCCTGATCACCATGTGAACTGGTTCCTTCTGCCACACTCCTGTGCCTCACTTGATGTTCAGCCTCACTTGAGCCTGGGGGAATGGAGCTGGTTGCCTATGGACTAAGACCTCTGAAACTGTGAGCCCCCAAATAATCCTTTCCTCCTCTTGACCGTTCTGGTCCAGTCTCAGTCACAGCAGTGGGAAAGCTGGCTGAAACAGGTTCTTTGTGAGGAAATCGTACATGCGTGGAATTTAATTTGCTCCATTTCATTCCCCAGTAGTTCCTCTTTCCTTTCCACCTTCCCTCCCCGTGTCCCACTTCCTTCTATTGATGCATTGTTCTTCAGTTGATGCTTTACGGATAGACCTGAAGGCAGATTCATTGTGCTACATTTACCAGCACATAGCACACTGTAGTCAATTTCCTTGCACAGTTCCACCACTTCCAGTCCCTCCTCCCTCCTGCCTCTACCACTCCACTGATCTCCCTTCTATTTTCATGGTATTAACACCCACCAATGTTTCCCCCTTATTTTGACCAACTTACGGCATTTGAGAGAAAACATTCGAGACTTGTCTTTCTAAGTCTAGCTTATATCACCTAGCGTGATGTACTCCAGTCCCATCCACTCACCATCAGATATCATAATTTCATTCTTCTTCACGGCTGAGTAAAACTCCATTATAGCCAGACGTGGTGTTGCATGCCTGTAATCCCAGTGACTGAGGAGCCTGAGCCAAGAGGATCATGAGTTCAAAGCCAGCATCAGCAAATTGGTGAGGCACTAAGCAACTCAGCAAGACTGTGTCTAAAGTAGAACAAAAAGGCTGGGGATTCTGCTCAGTGGTTAAGCGCCTCTGGGTGTAATCCCCTGTACCAAAATATGAATAAATAAAAAATTGCATTTTGAATATAGACCACATTTTTCATCTATTCATCTGTTGACGGACACCTAGGCTGCTTCCTTAAGTTAGCTACTGTGACCTGCACAGTAGTGTGCAGATTACAGTTCTTCTGGGTAAATACCAGGAGCAGGACAGTGGGTCCTATGGGGCCCATTTCCTGTCTTTTGAGGACTCTCCATACTGCTTTCCAGAGTGCTGTGCTATTCTTCTTGTTTTCCTTCAAATTGTTGATAATTTTTCTTGATTTTTTTTTTTCTTTCTTTTTGAAGCGGTACCTTGGATTGAACTCCAGGGTACTCAACTAGTGAGCCACACTCTAGCTCACTTTTGTATTTTATTTAGTGACAGGGTCTCACTGAGTGGCTTAATGCCTCGCTTTTGCTGAGGCTGGTTTTGAACCCCCAATCCTCCTGCCTCAGCCTTCCGAGCCACTGGGATTACAGGTGTGCAGCACTGACCCTGGCTTTGTTTATACTTTAATGTGCGCACTGTAGGTCAGGTGAAATCCAATGTGGTAGCCTCACATAGGTACATAACATAATCCGGCCAATTTCATTTCACCATTCCTCCCTTTCTCCAACCTTCCTCCCTCCCCCTCTATACCTTTCCTCTGCTCCACTGATCTACCTTCTATTTTCACAGATTCCCACACACACCCTTTTTCCCCTTATTTTGATTTAGCTTTGGCATATCAGAAGATATTTGAACCTTGTCTTTCTGAATCTGTCTTTTCTCACTTAGCAAGGTGTTTTTCAGTTCCATCCATTTGATAGCAGATGCCATAACGCGTTCATCCCCATGGCTGAGAAAAACTCCATGCTATATGAAGACACATTTTATTTACCCATTCATCCGTTAACAGGCTACTGCACTGCTTCCATAATGTGGCATTGTGAATTGGTTTGTTCTCAACGTTCATGTGCCTCTGTCACTATAGTGTGCTGATTTTAATTCCTCTGGATGAATATCAAGGAGTGGGATAGCTGGATCATATGATGGTTCCATCCTTGTTTGCTGAGGAATACCCATCCTGCTGTCCACAGTAGTTGTACTAATTTGCAGTTCATCAACAGAGGACGAGTGTACCTTTGCCCCCACAAGCTTGCAGGCTTTTATTGTTATCATTTGTGGTTTTGGTGACTGCCATTCTAAACAGGAGTGAGACAAAATCCAAATGCACATTTGATTTGGGTTTCACTGGTTGCTAGGGATGATGAACATTTTTTTACATACTCAATGGCCATTAACATTTCTTCTCTTGATACATGACTGTTTAGATATTTTGCCCAATTATTGAATGGGTTACTTGTTTGGTGTTAAGATTTTGAATTGTTTGTATATTCTGCATATTAATCCCTTGCACGAGGTTTAACTGGCAAAGCATTTTTCTTCTCATTCTGTATACTATCTCTACAGCTCTCCTTTCCTTTGCTGTACAGGGCTTTTTAATTTAATCTCATCCAACTTACTGATACTTGGCTTTATTTCTTGCACTTTAGGTCTTGTTAAGGAACCTAGTGCCTGTACCCATCATTGGACACATTAAGAAGATGGTACAGCATGTCAGGTAGAATTCCTCACGGCACCACAAGGTTGGGTCAACATAAGCAGATCGATAAGTGTAATTCGCCACAAAAACAATTTTAAAAATCATATAATCATCTCAAGAGATGCAGAAAAATTCTTCTACAAAATTCAGTACCTCTTCATGATAAAAACAAAGAAACTAGGGATACAAGGAATTTACGTCAGCCATTGTTAAGGCTATATGCAATAATCCCAAGGCTAGAGTTCCACTGAACAAAGAAAAACTGAAAGCAATTTCTCTAAATCAGGAAAAGATAAGGAGTTCCATTCTCACCACTTTTATGCAGCATAGTTCTTGAAACTCTAATCAGAGCAATCAGCCAAGAAAAGAAATAAGAGGGACAAAAGTAGAAGAAGTCATATTACCTCCACCTACTGATGACAAGATCCTGTATCTAGAAGACCCAAACAATCCCACCAGAAGACTTCTAGAGCTGATAAACAAACTCACCAAAGCACTAGGATACAAGCTCAAAATACAAGAATCCTCTACTCCAATAATGAATCTGCCAAAAAAGAAATCAGGGAAACTATGCCATGTCGGGGTACTGCAGACCCCCAGCCCTTCGGCGTGGCCAAGATGGCGCCTGGCAAGGTGCCAAGGAAGTGCGAGAACAAAACCAGGTACCTCCAGCAGACTAATACTCTCTGCCAACAAGTGGCGTTATTTGAGGAAGTTAATGTGATTGGTCATGGGTCCTCGTGGACACTGCATGATTGCTATATCCACACTATTGTGCTCCATTACTGTCCATGCTTTCCCCTCGTGATCTATAAGCTGATTGGTTGTTGTATGTAATGTAAGGCGCTTGCAAGAGCGGCCCGCCGCTGCTGGCCAGCTAGAAGAAGCAGACTGCAGAAAATAAAGAACTTGCCCTGATCCGGTTTCGTGTTTCTCTGAGGGCAGGGGATGCGATAGATGGTGCCGAAACACCCGGGAACGAGAAAAAATATAAGGGTAAGTTCACATAAGTTCTCAAATCAAGAAAAATTAGTCTGAGAGTTCAAAAGGTGAGACGTCTCGAGGTTCGCGGAGCGGCGACAATTCATTACAGGAGGTTCCCCAGCAGAGGGACAATTCATTACAGGAGGTTCCCCAGCAGAGGGACAATTCATCACAGGAGGTTCCCCAGCAGAGGGATAATTCATCACAGGAGGTTCCCCAGCGGAGGGACAATTCATCACAGGAGGTTCCCCAGCGGAGGGACAATTCATCATAAGAGGTTCCCCAGAGGAGGGACGATTCATCATAAAAGGTTCCCCGTGGGAGGGACGATTCAAGTGGTACCAAACTGTGTGCGTGTGTGAGTGAGCGTGTGTGCGTGCGCGCGCCTGTCTTTTGTTTGTGTGTTTAAACTAGTAAACTACCTCGTAGTCATGGGAACGGATCTGTCTAAGATTAGAATGCAGCGGCCTCTTAGAGAACTTTTAAAAAATCACGGAACACCATTGAAGGCAAACACGGCCTTCAAGTTCCTAGATACTGTAGAGAAAGTCTCTCTGTGGTTTTTAGACGAGGGATTATTAAATCTTCCTCAGTGGGAACAGCTAGGAGAGGATTTGCGTGACGCGGAGAGACGCGAGCCTTTGCCAATGGGAACTCTGGCAATATGGTCACTTGTTAAATCTTGTTTGATACAGCAAGGTAAATCAAAAAACCCTTTTAGGGATTTAAAGGGGCCTTTAGAAGAAGGAAGTCAGATCTTAGAAAATATTAAAGAGGAACGATCATATTCTCAGACTTCAGAAAGAGTGGGAACATAATATAGTAGCCATAGTCCCCACAAGTATTGGGAGATAATTGTTTCATGATTTTCTGCATTCAAACCTAATCTGATTTCTCAACCAGGTAAAAAAAAGGGTTAAAAGGTCCTGGGTGATCCTCCCTCCCCCCTGCCTGGCCTTGTCAAAGCCTACAATGGATTATAAATTACAGCAGTCTCAGCGGGAAGGAGGAGGGGTAACCTGAAGAAAAGAAAAAAAAAAAAAAGGGGTGTCCGTTTTAAACTTAACTAACTTATTTTCTAGGATTCTTTGTTTGTTTTGTTTTTCTTTAATGCTGTATTTTTGAGCTCATAATTTTGATCCTGCATACCTAGGTTAATGATTTTTTTTTCTTTTTGATCAGTTCTATTTTTTATTCAACTGAAGTTTTTAAACATCTGTTTCATTGCAATGAACATTTACCTATAAAGTTACAAGGCCTTTGATTTTATGTTATCTGTATGTCATGCTGTCTAATGTCATGTTTTGTCAAAACTGAGCGCTCTTAAAATTAAAATTTAAAAATGGATCCAAATACTTTTATTCACGTGATTTAAAAAGGTTCAATTTAAATTGGGTAAACTAATAAAAGTAAAATATCTTTAAAAATAACTTACAAGTCTCCAGGTGGTCAAACTAATGAAATGTTAATGTTAAACAATGTTTAATATCAATTGCTTCTAGGACTTTTCTTCAGCAGGAAAGAGACAACGGATCCTGTTCAGGACACTTGTCTGATATCTTGGTTTTTATAAAATAAATAAATTGGAGTTAACATGTATGGGATTACTCAAATGTGTTTGTAGAGACGTCTGGTTAATTTACAAAGTTAAAATGCTAATTGTTAAATAACATCAAGTACTTTTAACTTCTTAAATTACATGGGGTATCATACTTAAACATTATTGGTGTTTTCATAGGTTGGTAAATAAAAAGGGTTTAAACTTGCTTTGTGTCGGGTCCCAAAAGTTTCACCTGTGTTTCAATTAAGAGTACTATAAACAACAAAATATTTAATCTTATTAAAATAGAGTGATTTATCTAAATTCAAAAATTTCATAAGAGTTGTTTCAGAATGTGAACAAAAAGGGGTCAACAGATAGAAAAGACAAAATAAAAGGTTCTGGGTTTAAAATGTATTTAATAAAAAGGAAAAGGAAATGTTTCTGGGTAAGAAAGTCTGTGTGTAAGTAAAGGGCCAGTTTCAACAAGTCTGTGTATAACTAAGTTGGTTGTATGTATGTAAAACAGCTAAAGCTATTTAAGGTTTTTCCTAAGGTAAAATACTAATGTTCTAATATAAGCCAAAGTTTAATCTATATGGTAAAATGACATGGTAACATGGCAAGGATTTCTTAGAAACACTAATTTACTCTTAACTTTGTGTCTCTAAAGTTTTATTCTTTAGAACAATTAGTCTTAAAAATTGGGGTGTATACAATTATGGTTAAACAACTGTTAAAGTATTGTACTGTGTTACAGAGTCTAAATTTTTCTTTAAAAACTAAATTTGGTAAAAAAAAAAAAGTGTCAAGGTAATTGTGAAATGGTTTCTAGTTGTATATTAAATGTGTTCATATTTTTCAGGTATACAAGTTTTAAAGCAGGAAATTTATCAAGCTGCTATTCTCCAGATAAACTTGTCTGTAATGGTAATTTTAAGCTTATAAAGAGTAAATTTCATTGGGGATTAATTTCTATCATTTAGTGTTCTACTAGAGGACCTGTTATCAATAGGGTACATGTAAAATTGGTTATATTTTACACTGAGATAAAAAATTTCAAATGTAAATGTATTTCTAAACATTAGAGCCTGACTTGTTTAAAGGTTAATTTTGTGAAACATGAAAATATTTTGCCACTTTGACACACAAAAGGAAAGTTAAAAGCTCTCTCAGCCTTTCTTTGATTCATGTTTTAGATACAATGTTAAATTGTGTTAATTATAAAGTTTGTATAGACTCAGGAAACAGTATATGTAAACTACTTAATGATATTTAAGGAAGAAGCAAAGATCAACATCAGAATTAGAACACTTAAGATCTATAAAGAGTCACGCCTTACCTGAGATAAGGCTCTCCCTCTCACCTTACTACATGTTAGAGTGACTCCAAAATAAGTCAGACTTCAGCTTATTTAAAGTTATAATCAAAAGATTGGTTCTTGTTGTAAAATTACTATGATCTCAAATAGGAAATATAATGTGGTTCTCAGTCAAAATTCAAGATAGCTATTATACAAGCAGAATATATTTTTACTCTTGCTAATTTCATTTTGTAAAACTGTTACCTGTTAATGTTTTACAAAAGTAGCTGCTTCAAAAACACGCAACCTAGGTAACTTATGATAATAAGCCATCACCTATAGAACAGATAGTGGTAACTTCCAGAACTAATACAGACTCCAGTTAGATAAAAGGGTAAATAACTGTAAAGTTATGAACATTAAAGTTAAAGCCCAGTACTCTCACTCTATGACTGGTAAAACTGGCTTGCTGGATGATTAAGATCAAACTTAGAGATTGGAATTAAATACAGAAGGCAAGATAGGCCAGTATTTGGATCTTTTGCCCTCAGTCAGCCTGAACCCAGGGAATAAGAGGACTTCTCTAAGGAGTGCTGCAACTCTGGGTCACACAACCTCCTGATCAAGGAGATTGTTGAGACTAGAGGATCCTGGACACCCAGCAAAACAGTAAAAACCAAAATATAGCCATTCTTGGGCATTTAAGAGAAATAATAATTAAATGTAACTTAAGATGTACACTTATGTTAGTCCACTAGAATAAAGACTGGAAGCTACAAATGAAAGAAAGATTCTTCAGCAAATGTGCCTGATAACAATCAAGAGAAACTGCCAGAGTCAGAAGTTTTTAGTCAGTTTAAGGCCTGCAGATCTTCCTAAGCTACACAGGTAGACTTAATCTATGTTTGCTCGTATGATTACCTAGCCCTAAGTAACAGAAATATAGAGCTCTCTACTAAACACAGGTTATACCAATAAAGGGATATTTTACACAATCAGATGACTTAAGTAGCTTAACTATATTTTTTGGGATATCTATGACATTAAGAGTTAAATGTTGTGTTTACATTCCTGATAACCTGGACTATGTTAAAGTTCCCAAATAAAGGCCTTGTCCTTTCCAGCCTTTGCTAGGTCTAGTTATGGGAACAATTTCTCAGTTCTTCCACCTCCTGGTGAAAGATTGACTTCTGTCATTTTCATGATACTCAGTGGCATGTTCCAGATGCTGCAACATTTACTTTGTACTAATTTCATTTCAGTACTCATGTCTTTTTGTTCTTCTATCATAGAAGCACCCACCCCCAGATGACTTTACAACCTGCTCCTCCCCAACCAGACTTCTACCTCGGACCCCTCGATTGACCCGATTTTTAAAAAGGGGAACTCCAAACTGCTTGCCCCTCACTGCCCCCTTTCAGCTTCGAAGCAGCCAGAACGACCGACGCCCCCTTTTCCTTGAAGCAGTTGGGAGTTCCTATAGCTAAAGCGGAGAATGAAGCCAAAATTAAGGACAGGTAGTTAGTGTAGAAATAGGGAATCGGGTCAATTCGAGGAAATGAAGCCATGAAGCCATCTGCCTTTACAAATGTCAAGGATCTCCGGAGCCCATTGATTACCAAATTTACCTGCCTATAGGGGATGTAGGGTGCGCTCACTTCTCGGGACTTTCGAAATATCAGCTTTCTCCCTGCCGGGAGAAGTCTGTATTATTCCCTTTAAACAATCCAAGCTATGGTCCTTACTCAACAGTACCAAATGATTAAACAAACTGATAACCGAGGCAGGATAGACAAATGGATATAAGATTCTATCCATGATAAACAAAAAGGGGGAATAGAGGAGACCTTCAGGTCCCCTAAAGATAAACTTTCTCTTTGTCTCTTTGTTTGGGTTTTTTTTTTTTTTTTTTAACTCTGGGTAATAAGGGTAACCCGGTGCTTTACTGGAGCTGCGACTCAGTTTGTGTGTTTCCACGGAATAAACTAACTTACAACCTCTTTTTAGTCTCTTAGGAGGAACAGTTCAACTATGTAACAAAACAACTGCTTCTCTCAATTGTACTTCAGATTTGTGCTATCTCTCAATGTTAAAATGCTTCTAGGTTCCCGCTGGCAGACTTAATGTGTGTTCCTACCTTCCTACCAGTCCCAGTCTCTGTTACAGATGATGAATTGCCAGTATTGCTTTCCAGAAATAAGAGGGACTTTGGAATCACCGTAGCAGTCATTACCACCATAGTTGCATCAGCAGCAGCAGTCGCCGCAGCAGCTGTAGCCTTGACGACATCAGTACAGTCAGCAACTAAGCTTAATGAAGTGGTCCAGCAGACAGCTACTGCTCTGTCTACTCAACAAACAGTGGATCAACACCTAAAAGCAGGACTACTTTTGGTGAACCAGCGTGTGGACTTACTTCAAGAACAAATGGACCTTATACAAGAACTGTTAAGCGTGGGGTGTATTTATCATCTGCCGGGACTGTGCATTACACCTGTAGCTTATCATAATCTTAGTTATGCAGCAAATTTGTCTAAAATCATATCTACTCAGCTACGTGCCAATTGGTCTTATAAATTTGATAATCTTACTGCCATTCTTAGATCACAAATTGTTAGCCTTAATTCTACTAGAGTTAATGTAGCCCCTATATCTGAAATGCAAAATTGGTTATCTTCTTCCTTCAGTTTTGTAAAGCAATGGGCAGGAATGGGAGCATTGTGTGTGCTAATGATTATTGCAATTATCTTCCTCACACGCTTTATCATGCGTATACACCAAGTTCATGCCAGAGATCGCATCATTTTCCATCAAGCCATGATGGCCTTAGAGGCTGGCAGCTCTCCTCAAGTCTGGCTGAGCATGCTGGATCGGTAGTCAACGACGGGTAAGGAAGGAGGTAACCGCGTACCGACCTAAGACAGGAGCTGTAGCATGCTCTGCAGTTATCCGATGACGGGTAAGGACGATGGTTGACCACTCCGCCTAAGACAGGCACGATCCCGAGCCAGCATTCTTTTAATAAATAAAAAAGGGGGAGCTGTCGGGGTACTGCAGACCCCCAGCCCTTCGGCGTGGCCAAGATGGCGCCTGGCAAGGTGCCAAGGAAGTGCTGAGAACAAAACCAGGTACCTCCAGCAGACTAATACTCTCTGCCAACAAGTGGCGTTATTTGAGGAAGTTAATGTGATTGGTCATGGGTCCTCGTGGACACTGCATGATTGCTATATCCACACTATTGTGCTCCATTGCTGTCCATGCTTTCCCCTCGTGATCTATAAGCTGATTGGTTGTTGTATGTAATGTAAGGTGCTTGCAAGAGCGGCCCGCCGCTGCTGGCCAGCCAGAAGAAGCAGACTGCAGAAAATAAAGAACTTGCCCTGATCCGGTTTCGTGTTTCTCTGCGGGCAGGGGATGCGATAATGCCATTCAAAATAAACCCCCCCAAAAATAAAATAAAATGCTTGGGAAATAAATCTAATCAAAGCTGTAGAAGAACTCTACAGTGAAAACAATGGAACACTGACTTGGGAAACTGAAGACCTTCGCAGATGGAACAAAACTCCCATGTCCATAGACAGGCAGAATTTATATTGTCAAACTGGCAATACTACCAAGGCATGATAGAGACTCAATGCATCCCCATCAAAATACCAATGACACTCTTCACAGGACTAGAAAACCAGTCCCAAAATTCATTTGGAAGAATAAGACCTAGAATAGACAAAGCCATTCTGGGCAAGGAGAGTGAGGTTAGAGGCATCATAATGCCACATCTCAAGTCATACTACACAGCCAGAGAAACAAAGAGAACATGGGGTAGGCATTAAAACAGACATGAAGATCGATGCACAGCACAGAGGACACACAGTCAAGTACACATAGATAGTCGGCTGTACCTAACGAAGGTGCCAAAAATATAAGTGGGAGAAAACGGTCTTCTTAACAAATGGTGCCGGGAAAAATGAACATCAAAATGAAGGAAAAAAAGGATCCCTATTTTGACTCTGCACAAAAATCAACATCAAATTGATCAAAGACCTAGGAATTAGAAGAGAAATTCTGCCAATGCTAGAAGAAAACATGTGGTCAACACTCCTGGAAGCTAGAGCAAATGAGGAAAACGTGGGAAACCCCGGAAAACAGAAGGGAGCACGGAAGAGTAGAGGATGGATAGGGAAAGGGAAGAGGGAGGAGAAAGGACGGGAAAGGTGGAACTTAATTACAGTTTACATATAATGACAGTGACATACATATTCCTGTGTATATTCACTTACGTATCTGTGTGTGTCTATATATATAAATACATATCCCAGAGTGAATTTCACCCCTACATACACACCTCTAAGGGAATGATTATTTAAAAAGCTGTAAATAATTATGATGAAGAACAGTAAAGAAAGAGGGGAAAGAGAGAGAGGGAGGGAAGTGAAAGGGAAGAAGTGAGGATGGACAAGGAGGAGATGACACTGCATGGCATGTATCAACATGATCCCCTACGTTATGTGCAACTATGATGCACGACTTTAAGAAAGAGAAGGCAAAAAAGGATGCGTTTTTTTCAAATGCACATTTAAAGCAAAGCAAAATGATTCTGCAGAAAAAAAGATCAACAACATAAATAGCATCTCGCAGAGATGCTCTTCCAGGAAAATGGGAAATAAGGAGAAAAGGAAGATGAACATGAAGACCATGGTCACGGAGCCTACAGAGCAGAGAGGAATGGATGACAGGTGTGCTTCAGGAAGAAACCAGAACAAAACTTCAGGGGCTTGATGGAGGACAGCCTTCAAGCTCTGAGAAGGATCTGGGGTGAATTTCAGGCTTCCTGCCTGTGGCAGGCAGAAGAATGGCCCCAAAAGGCTCACCACATCCTAATCCCTGAAACCCGTGAAACTGTTGCATTGCGTGGCAACGGGACTGTGCAGGTATGGTCAAGGGTGTTGATGAGAAGTGACTGTCCTGGAGTTCTGGGCAGGCCCACAGTGGCCACATGGGCCCAAATAACTGAAAGAGGGAGAGGTGGCCATCAGAGCTTTCAACACGCTACACCACATCCACAAGGAAATGAGAAAGGGACACTGAACTCCAGAATTAAAAACAAGAAGGAATGTTTCTAACAAGAGGAAGCAGTATTGTAAATAGAATGAGCTTACATGACGGACAAGAGAGGAAGACAATCAATCACATATATTGTATGAATGGCCAGAACTCTCACATCTAAGGAAGTACCAGAGTGCAGTTTCCAGAAAAATACTTTGAAATGATTTAAAAAATTGTCACAATATTTTTGGGAAAAGAAAAGAGATTCACCAGGCACAGTGGTGAACACCTGTAATCCCACCAGCTCGGGAAACTGAGGCAGAAGGATCACCAGTTGAAAGAGCCTCAGCAACTTCACAGACCATAAGAAACTCGGGCAGCCCTGGGTTCAATGCCTCGTACAAAAAAAAAAAAAGATCTCAAATATGAAATAAAATATAAAATAAAGCTGTTCCCCCACCTCCCAACTTACAACCTAGCTCGAGAGTCTACCAATCCTAGCTAGCTATTGGTTCATCAGTCAGCTTGCAAGTATCCTTCTCCGTTATTGGTCCCCTGTAAGCCCGCGGAATTCAACTGCTTAAGAATAGCTCTCCCGCCATTTTCTCTCTCTTTTTCTCCTCCTTGCTTTTATGCTCTCTCCTCCTGGCTTTTCACTCTCTCTTGTGCACACTGTCTCTCTTTTTCTCTCATCCTCTCTCTTACCCTGCAGGGAGACACTCTGCCTTTTGCTTAATAAACTCTCTTATGAGAGTTCCCATGTCCAGAGTGGTTTCTGGGTTCTTACATGAAGTCAGTGTATATATATACATATAAATATCACAGTGAATTTCACCCTTAAATATACACCTCTAAAGGACTGATAATTTACAAATATGAGCATTCAGTTGCATCAGGAGGAAAACTCAGTTATATGACACCTGGTTTTGAGAACTGGGTCGATTTATGAGTTTACTGCACAAAAATAGGAAATGTGCAATTTCGGCTGTACATCTAGGAACACTTACAAACTGGCCATGCAGCAGCCACAGGTGCCATGCGACTAGGAAGCATTTCAAACCTGACTCATCCTAATGAAGCCATGCTGCATAAGTAGAACACACAGTAGGTTGCTTCCTCTCCACTGACTGCTTGGTTTTGAGAGCACTCTCCAGCCCTCCCCAGACAGAACCATTACAAACTATGTCAACAAGCCCAACCTGCTGGTTGCTGTACATTTCCACTAAACACCTGCAAGCAAATCTGCCCATATGGGTCAGTCCATTCCTCAATTTCTCCACTGCTGCACAGGGAGGACATGGCAACACCTGGAGAGTTCTGCCCTGACAAACAGACAGCTGGGAGTCACATCACTGCTTGTCAGTCATGACACAGACCCCATGCCAGCCTCTCAGCCCCATGGTGGTCAGTGCAAACCTTAAGCACATGAGCAAAGACGCCTTAACAATTTAACTCACTGAAGACGATTAGGAGAAGGAGACACAGGAAACATGAGGGACACCAGAGGTAAGTAAGCACTGGACAGCAAGTTTCTTTTTCAAGGTACTCTGCCTGGAACATGGACTGGAAAGGGACCAATACAGACCTGAGAGAGTGGCTTCCTGTGGACACAGTTTATTCCTCCAATGAAGACCATGTTGGGCATGACAGGCCTGGGGTAGTCCAACACAAAGTCCCCTCTGAACAACCACACTGATGCATGGCTGAAAATATCCACCAAAGACACCTCTCTCTGTAAAAGCTCAGAGGCCAGGTTCGCATAAGGAGTAAAACCAATATTGCAAAAGTAGTTCAAGAATAGAGGATACAGCATGTTCTTGACCCTTTGCAGGAAGGTCATGTGGTCTGAATTCATTGTCAGTAACCTAGGAATATATGACGAAGGGTTTGGGCACTGTGTGCCCTCAGAGTCAAAGTTGCAGGGAAGGGCTCGCAGAAAAAACACAGCAGGAATATCCAGGTACTTAGCCAACACGGTCCCACAGGGGGAAACTGGATCTGTCAAAACCACATCGAACGAACTGGAATTCAAATGACTGATAAGGGTCTTGTTATGCAGAACCGCTGTACATGAATTGTAATATAGCATAGACAGGTTTTTGGAAACTTCCATGAAATTTACAAACATCTTCAGATAATGATTTTGTTCAAACACAACTGGAAGAACAGCAAACAGCATGTGTCTGAATTCTTCTTCTGTATATGAAACAGCATATGTTTCCAGGGAGAAAAAGTCTTCACTCTTGACATGAATATTCACCTCTGGAGCCAGGACCACAGTGTGATGGCCTCGGGCATGGAGCTCCCGCACAACATCCCGCATGCTCAGCCAGTGGCTGCCCTCCATGGGCACCACCAGCACCTTCCTGCCCTCAGCCCTGGGCAACACACACAGCAAGAACAACACTGCAAGCCCTCGCAGGGGCCCCTGGAGCCCCACAGCCATCTGCACTGAAGCCTGCAGCAGGCGACGTTCCACACCAAGCTCTGCCACCTTCAGCATTTCCTTTGACTTTAGTATGTTGTCACATAGCCATCTACCAGAACCAGCTGTCATTGGACTACAGAGTTAATCATTAAGGAATCATAGCACAGAAACTCCATCCCTGCCTTCCACCACTGCCCCACCCTATACCTACCTCTGAGGAGAAAGAGATCTTATCTCTTCTTCCTGGGAAAACTTCTCTGACCGCGAACTCTCCCTTGCGGACATCCTAGTTCACCTCTTGACTTTCAACCAGTTCCCAGAAGGAGGCTCTGAGACCCACTACATCCGCTCAACTCCTCTTTTAGCCACAGTCTCTCTCTCAGAGTGACTGATGTTTGGCACCTGATGCAACCTCACTACTGGATGTGGCCCTATCTGCTGATTCCTTAAATTCTCACATGGCATTCATGAGTAGCAGGAGGGTTTAAGAAGAGATCATTGCTAAAGTAGCTTCCCAAAACACAGAGGGGGTTCCTGGCTTTCTGCTTTGGTGCACTAACTTCCAAGGACATCATTGTAATTTCAGAGGACACTATCTGAAGCAGTTGTCAGCAATGCATCAACCATCGAGGGATCTTAAAATCCAGATATGATGACCTCATTGTGCAAAAGTGTCTGGAAGAACGGTGGAGGGACCACAAAAAATATCTCCAGGGGTCAGGCCAGCCTATCACGGGCATAAAGTGCATTCTGAGAGACTCATGGCCCCAAGGGCTGCTCCCCTCAATGCCAGAGTGAGCCAGAGCCTGCCTGGGGCCTGGCCCTGTCTCAACCTCCCCTGCCCTGAAGGAAGGCCACAGTCTTCTGCACTCTGGTTAGGGATGTGTGTGGACACTAACTGAACCTGTCACATCCTGAGCTTGTCATGCGACTTTCCTCCAGGATCACTTCCCTTCTCTGGACACCCTCACACAGTGGCCTTGGACTATAGGGTGAGTGCTCATGTGCAATGTTACCTGCATAAAATCACAAGAGGGAGTGGCGGGTGGCTGAGGAGTCAGACTTGAAGAGTGTTGATGCCGACACAGCTGCTGCTGAAATCTCAGCAAGAGGCGCTGCCGTGGACATTGCCAGCCAACACCACGTGCCCTGGCAGGGGCAGCAGCTTGCTGGACGTGGACCCCACTGCTTCTGCCCAGAACTCAATATTCTCTCTTACTTCAGTCCCTGCAGTGATACTGCAGGAGAGACCCCGGGGCCACATTACAGTCCTCCTGGCCTGGAGGGCCTCACACAGCGCCTGGTGCCAGGTGCTAGGACACAGTCAGCCCAGGGGTTCAAGGGGGTGTCTGCTCCGCTCCACTCCAGTCACCAATCCAGACTCGAATTCTGTCAAGGCACAAGGAGGGCCGCACATGAAATGTTCTTGATTTTGTGCAAAACAGTTGTAGAAGTGACACAGGCCAAGCAACACCTCTTTGGGCCTTTTTTTGTTTTTGTCTTTGGTACCAGGAATTGAACTCAGGAGCACTGGGCCACTGATGCACACCCCCAGCCCTATTTTGTATTTTACTGAGAGACAGGCTCTCACTGAGTGCTTAGCACCTTGCCATTGGTGAGGCTGGCCTTGAACTCCAGATCCTCGTGTCCCAGCCTGCCAGCTGCAGGGATTACAGGTATGCCCCATTGAGTTCAGACTCACTGGGGTTTGTATCATAAAAAAGAAATCTTAAGTTACAGCTGGAGGAATTCCTGGCTTCTGGTGGGAGTGGCATCTCTCCCTCCTGACCAAGGATCATCCCCAAATGAGGCACACTCACTCAAAGGTTCTGAGGGTGAGGACAACAACACCCCTTTGGGGACACTGGGGTCACAATTCACCCAGACTCGCTGCTCAGCTGGGAGCCTGACCTCTCTCCTGGAGGCCAAGGCAGGCACTGAAGGAGCTGTGGCACTGCCACCTTTGTGCTGGTAAGTATCCATCCTCCAGTGGGGTGCATGATGATCTATACTAGCCAGCCTGAACCCTCCTTGAGGCCATGTGCAGAGGGCAGGGCAGGGGGCAGGGGTGCAGAGGGTCAGGGACACAACCCTTGTGACAGAGCAAATGGAGGAGTCCACCAAGGGGCGTGTAGAGCACAGGGCAGCAGAAGAGCCTGGTCTGAGAAGGCAGGGCTGCCACACAGGGCAGACTGTGTGGGCTTCCCGTCCAACACTTAGGACTCCATCCAGATGAAACTCCAGAGAAGACAGACTCTAGTCTCTGGTGGCTGAAAGCACATCAGCGATGCCTAGGGCTTGGAGGTCGAGTTGGGGGTTAAGACTGGACACTGAAGGTTATCAGAAAATGGCGAGGAACATTTCTTGAAAGTGGTGGTGGTTGCGCAAGTCTGCACAGTTGGTGTACTTAGAAGTGCACAGTGAAGTGGCACATTCACTGCATGTAAGTATCACCTCCATGATGTCCCCAGCACACACTGCACTCATACCAGGCCATTCGAGGAGAAAGAATCTCTGCTGGTAAAGACCAGAACTACCATACAACAACCAACATATTCCAAGGCAAAATAACAGCAAAAGAGCTACATCTAATAATATTCCTTCACGAGTGCTCTGGTGTTTGAGTTTCAAGGTTAATTTACATGCATCACAACACAGAAGAATCTGCTCAAATGGAACTGGAAGTAGTTTTCCATTACAAAATGCTAATAAGACCAAAAGGTTTCCTAGAGAGGCTGACAAATTGTTCTTTCTCCTGGACACTCTCATTGAGGTTCCACCCACATTTTCTTAGAAGAAATTTACATTACAACAGAGATATCCATAATGATAACAGGATCATAGGATAGACTACCAAAGAGAAATTGGACATTTAAACAGGAAACAACTTTAATATGGCTAATTCCCACAGGAGCAAGTCCTTTCCTGTCTCATCCAAGTGAATACCCCTCTTCTAGACCCTCAAGTGTACTTCAGACCAAGACAGAACAGGTGGCCCGGACCTCAACCACTCTCTGGCCCACAACATTTGGTTCAGAGATGGACAGGAGACTTAATCAGAACCCATACTATAGAGGATTTGTACTAGGATCCAGGCAACCGGACTGAGGCTAGAGCCCCTGCCATTGGGCTCTCTGGAGGCTGGAGTGGTTATCATCTCCATGGAAGCTGACACCAGAAATGGAGAGAAAAATAGGTGCTGGTCATGTGATTTGACCCCAGTGCAAGTCACTCTTAACAACACATACCACATTGTTCCAATATGTGAAAAGATAAGTTAACTTGTGGCAGAGAATCTTCCCAAAAATCATTGCATCAAGAGCATGGTGGCGTTGCTGGTACTCCGGATTTCGCTGTTATTGTATTAAACCTAGGATGCCCCACCTCCGCAGCTGGGTACATTCACTGAAGACACCTGTGCATGTCGGCGTTAGAAGCTAAGACTGCTCACTGTAGTATTGTCCTCAGCAGTCAAAACCAGTGTGAAACCCAGTATCCATCAACGTGACAATCGATAAATAAATCCTGTGTATTCACACAATTCTTCACTGAAAATACACAAACCACAAGGTGCAAGAACACTCAAAACACAAACCTCTCAAACACAAGGTTCAACAAAAAAACCAGACAAACAGCATGCATGCTTCTATCTATATAAAGTGCCAGAACCAGTCACGCGCATCTGTGTTCTGCAGAGAACATACTTAGGTGGTAACCTGCAAGAAAAAGTACGAATAATCATCAAGAAGTCGGAGGAAAGATGGAAAGGGGGAATGATGCCTGCACACGGATACACTGGGGTGGTCCACAGGTTCACAGCAAAAAGAAGAGTGCTTTCAGGGTCCCTCGGCTGTGCTGCAAAGATGGGTCCCTGGAGATGAGACTCTGTCCACGTGGGACCTGGGAGACCACCTCCCCACAAATCCGAGGCTTCTGCGGACTCCTCGCCCATCTGTGGGTGCTAATGCTGCTGTGCCTGACTAGTACTCACACTGCAGCAGCTGGTGTGGAGCAGAGCCTGCTGCTGGATCAAGGGGTCGCACGCAGCACCAGGTAAACAGGTGCTCGGAGTCCCATGTGGAGACCGCTGGCCGGCTCCTCCCAGGCATTGCTACTGGGGCCTGGTGTTCTGTCTCATCGTCCTCCCAGCCCCAGGTTCCAGGATGCTCTACTAGTCACAGAGAGGAAGTCAGCATGGGCTAGAGGATGAACCCAAGGAGTTGGGGCAGGGACAGGGCAGCAAAACTGATACCCACATCTGCTCCACCTCTCATCTGCACCCCTAACCTAAGCTTTGAGAAAACACTAGGAATCGCTGCTATGCTGCTGGAAAGCCATCAGCACCATGCAGCCTGGACACCCTCAAATGCCCAGCCTGCGATGAGACTTCAAAGGTCATTTGCACTGAGCAAGACTACCACAGCCCAAAGACCCATACAGAGTTTCACGTGATGAATACACTTGGTCCCGGCGCTTATGCAGTGGCTGATGTTCAAAGGGTACTTCTTTCAGGGTCACGGATCAATCAGTCCAAAGGACACCATCCATGTATCCCATGGAGGGAGCAACATCCTTCGGGTTATGCAATGCTACGACCCCAGTTCGCCTATCCCCACTCCACCTTTGCCTCGGTCAGGGCCTGCTTCAAAGACCCACTGCCTCGGTCAGGGCCTGCTTCAAAGACCCACTGCCTGAGCAGGCACGTTGCATCCCACGTTTAGGAGGGCTTTGTGCTCTGTGTAATACTCACCAGCACTACGATGAAATTCTCTTGCGCTTTTTCAAAGAATTCTCTGTGCATTTTGCACTGGGACACATAAAACATGGACTCATCTGTTATAGACCCAACTGCTCAAGGTCTTGAAAGATACGAACTGAAAGGTGACTTTCTTAAGGATCCCTGTGACTATTATCTCACAGCTCTGATTTGGGCAAAGACCTTCAGGTCCCAGAGCTGTCAGTTCACTTTCCTCTCCCTTCACAGCTTCTTGCAGACCTATCAGCCACTTCTCTGTCTTACCACAAGCAGTACCACTGGCTTCTCTACAGAACTGAAGGTCATCCCCCCTCCTGGTTCTCTCTCTCCTTTGTTTTTCAGTGCTGGAGATGGAACCCAGGCCTGTGCACACCCTAGGAAAGTGCTCCACCAGCCAGCTCTTCCACTCCTCCTTTCAGGAAAGGAACTTACTCATCATTACATCTGCCTAACATGCATCAGCCAAAAATATGTGCAGTGCTGAAGGATACGGTGTGAGCCAGCTGAGAAGACAAGTCTCTGGTGAGTATCATCCAGAACACAAGCAAAACAAAACAAAACCCTGGTTGGAAAGAGAGTCCAACATAATCAAAAACTGAGAGTATTCCTGGCTAGCATAGCCCACCTGCAAGAAATACTAAGAAAACTCTTCAGGTGGGACCCAAGCCACCTCTTTAGATAATTTGAATCCACACACACGTGCACAAAACAGCAGTAACTGTAATCCCGTTACTGTAAGAGACGATATGAATGCACAGTCCTTCCCTTGGTTCTCCTCTCAGATCTAAAAACAATTCTGTGTATGATTGCAGCAGGGGCCCTACAGCATGCACAATTGTCGTATCTTTACATTAATGCTGCCTAGGAGGCAGGTGGGAGCAAAGGTGATTAGGGCTAAGAAGTGACACCAGGGAACCATGACCCACAAGAACAAGTGAAGAGAACCAGGAATGATACATAACACGGCTAATAGAACAAACTCTGTCACCATAAACCTGTTCTTTCTTTCTTCATGTTCTTGAAAACGTAAACAGTTATAGCAACAGTAACACAATGCAAGACAGGTCAGCTGGAATCACAATAGCTACCGGTAACTTAAAATTTACAGATAAGGGCTAGGTACACTCAGAAAATAACTGTAACAAAGAGTTGGAACTACCATTAAAGAAATTAAAAGACAATACTAGAACAATATCCACTTAATGCAAAGAAAGAAGTAGGGAGGAACAGAAGAGCAAAAAAAAAAAAAAATCGGAGAGAGGAATAGATCAAGAAAGTAAACTGGCAGACATAAACCTATCTATATAAATAACAGCATCAAACATAAAGGGGTTACACAGCGTACCAAAGACAAAGCTGGTCACTTGGCTGAAAAATAAGGTCCAATGATATCCTGTCTAGAGAACACATGTTTGGGATTCAAAAACATGAACACATTCATGAAAAAAATACATGTCCACAAGGTAATGTAATGGAAAAGAGATTATGAAAAATCAACCACAAGAGGGTGGAGTGCCTGATATCTGACAAAACAGAATTTGAAACAGAAAACACTACTGCATGTAAGAGGGCCATTGGGTGAAAATACAAGTGTCCACCCAGGTACAATAAACTGAGTACACAGCAAGCAGAAGGATCACAAAGAGCACAGAGGAACTGTACCATAGCACATCAGAGAACATCAACAACACCAAGCTGGTGGGAAATGTACACAAACTGGACAAAATCTTCAGCTGCGGAACAAAGAGAAGAGACAGGACTCCAATCATTAACAACAGGGTGGAAAGAGGGAAGCTACACCAAGCTCACCAGAGTGAAAACGTACTACAAAGGCTCACTCCAAACCATCGCTGCCCACAAAGTAGATAGCATCATATGGGAAAGTCCTGGGAAGAAACAAACTACTGAAACTGCTTCAAGAGGAAACACAAAATCCATAGGACTAGGGCCAGTGGAAGGATTGAATACGTAATTCTAAAACTTCCCACAAATAAGAGCCCAGGACCAGACACTTCACAAGGAAATTCTATCACACAGGCAAAGAACGAACCCCAATTCTTCACAGTTCATCCCACGTGATGGGAAAGTAGGAAACACCTCCCAGCTCATTCCACGAGTTCAGGAATACACTGACCCCAAACCACACAAAACCTTCCCAACAACCTAAAACATGCACATGCAGAAGTCCTAAAATAAATACTATTGTACCAACTCTAGTGACATCTCAAAAGGATTATACAGCATGGTAAGTGGGGCTGTCCCAGGAATCCAAGGGGGACTTGACACCTGAAAATCAATTCAATTCTGTGACTTACCACCATATCACGGAAGAGAGGAGAGGACGCACAACATGTTCACCTTAGTAGACACAGACAAAGCATTTGACAAAATGCAACAGCCCGTGTCTGAGAGCAATACTCAACAAACAAGGAGTAGATGGCAGGGTCCTCAGTTGAACCTGGGATCTACAAAAGACCTCCAGTCTCACTGCCAGTGCAGACTGAACGTTTTCCTTCTCAGATCAGCACCAAGATCCGAAGGACTGCTCAGTCTGTTTCATTTAACACCACTCTGGAGCTTCCCCCAAGCAATTAGACAGCAAAGGGGACAAAAGGCTCCGAATTGCAAAGGCACAAGTAGAGTCACTTCAGTTAGGACACAATTGTATTTTCCACGCACAACTTCCTGAGAATTCAGTTAAAAACTGAGAACAAATGAACACCTTCAGCAAGAGTTCCAGAGCAACACGCAAAGGTCGACTGCTTATCCGCACACCAGCAATGAGTGATCCAAATTTAATGAACACATGTCCATGGAAAGCACCATCAGAAGGAATAGATTCCAGGGGAACGATTCGACTTTCCCATAATAAAAACGACCGAATGGTGTTCAATGATATTAAAGAAGACCTAATTAGACAGGAAGGCACCTCAGTATGAAGATTTATCATTGTTAAGATGGCAATGGGTCTCAAGGAGATCTGCAAATTAAACACGATTCCTGGCAAAATTCACGACGTTCTTTTTAATTGACCAACTAATCCTAAGATTCACGTAGAAATTCAAGGTACCCACCACCGCAGAAACCATCTTGAAATTAATGGCAAGGTTGGAAGATTCACAATGCCCAATTTCAACCTTACTACATAGCTACAGAACTGTCCACGGCAGCACCACTCAGAGTAGCCCAAAAGTGGGACCCAAATGCCCACGAACTCACTGACAGATAAAAGGTGGTACATCCATAAGTGGAATATGATTCAGGCATAAAAGTGAAGTATTGATACATGCTGCAGCATGGGCGAGCCATAAAACCATGCCAGGTAAAAGGCAGACACAAAGCCACACGTTGTATGACTCCCGTGATAGGAAACGTGCACAACAGGTAGATCCACAGAGACAGAAAGGAGACAGGTTTGCCCAGGCTGGGTAGGTGGGAATGAGCAGTGGCTGCTTTAAGTGGGTGAGCGTCCTTTGCAGGGACTAATGAAAGGTCTGGAACAAGATGGTGGTCGGTGTCTGGACTGATGTCAACAAAGTGCACGCTTTAAAACGGTAAATCTTTTTATGCGTATTTTATCACAATGAGAAAACGGCCCGATCAGCTGGAAAGACAGTTTGGTGGCACCTCAAAAGCAGAAACTTGCAGCTACCACAGAACCCAGAAATTCCACCCTTAGCACTACACCCAAGAGAACAGAAAGCACATGTCCACACAAACCTGCACACGAGTGTAAACAGCACTTGGATCCTAGTAGCCAGAGGGTGGACTCCACCCAATGTCCTTCAGCACACAAGCAGACACATAGTGTGACACACCCACGGACTCCATCATTATTGGCAATAAAAACCTGTGCCCACCACTGCTGAGCCCCGACTCCTGATGCAGGGGGAAGCTGACCACATGTGTGTTTCCATTCCTGGGAAACATCCAGAAGAGCCACACAGACAGGGAGCAGCTCTACAGTTTCCAGGGTCTGCAGCAAAGGAGTAGTGACTGCTGACAGACAAGGTGCGTCCGGGAGGATTGCCAGATCGTGGTAAGGTGCACCAGAGAGTCTGCACAAATCTTGAATGGAAAACAGGCAAACTATAAAGATTCAGTGAGTGAACTGCATGGCTCGTGAATTACTGTCAATAAAATGGTTTTTGAACACGCACTTAAAACAAAAAGGGTTCCAACATTACACAAAGGCATGAGAAGTAAAACTTTTAAATCAATCTCTTCGTAACATTACCTAAATTGTCAGGCAAGTGTCTGGTTTTGTGGATGTTCATGGCTAGCACTCAGTAAACACCCTGACTCATGCCAACTTTTGTCACACTCAGAAAATAACTTATTAACAGAATCACTGCTGCCAAAACTCTCCACAACTGGTAACCGCCAAGAGAATGTCATAAAGATAAGCTTGAGATGTGGCAAGAGAGGCCAAATATTGAAAGCTCTACAGTCACTGGCCTAAAACATGCAAGTTAAAAAGTGCCAGTTAAGGATGACTTGCATTTTGGGGTTCTGTGTCCTGTCTTGCCAGGACTCCTCCCGGGCTCCACCAGGAAATGCCAAGATGTGAGCCTAAAGGTGTCTCCTGTACAGTCCTGGAGAGAGTTGGGACCTCAAGGCCCATGCCACCTCCCTGGAGAGAGTCAGTGAAATGCACGTGGCATTTACTTACACTGGAGATCCCAACCATTGACATTTGGGGCCAGACAAGGCTTTGTTGGCTTTGGCACATTCTTACCCACCGTGGGATTTTAAGCCCCATGCCTGGCCTCTGTGTGTCACATGACGGTATCATCCCTCCAGCTGTGACACCTAAAGTGTCTCCAGTCATTTCCCCCGGGGGGCAAGGTAGACCCCCGTGGAGAACTACTACTGACATGACTGTGGAACAACACAGGAGTAGGAACTTCCTATCAGTATGGAACCAGGCTCCAAGGAGGACAGCACCAGGGCCACTTGGCCCCTGTCTGTCTCCAAAGCAGAGTCACATGCTGTGTGGGGCCATGGATCCTCAGCAGCCCTGTAAAGAGCTGAAGCACACACTGTCACCCCATTTTCAGAGAGGAAGCTGAAGTCCAAGGTCAAGAGCCCAGGAGCAGGCTGGTGCCGGGGCCGACTCACCAGTGAGCCTCCTTCCTTCCCTTCCTGTGGTCGGGCATAATGGGGAAAGGGTGGTGGGCAAGCAGGAACAGGGGAGTGAGTGACATGGGCCTGCCTTATTGTGCTGTGTTCTGAGGAGCCTGCAGCCTCAGGCATGTCCCAGGCTAACTGGGGGCCTTGACCCAGAGCCTTGCTCATGAAGTGTGCCAGTAAGACAGCACCTGTCCAAGACCTCGCTCCTTGTTACTCTAGTGCCCGGCAGCCCCGTACCACTGGGCGGCATTCCCGCTTCCACGTGCCCCGTGGGCTTGGTGTTGCCGGCCCTCCCACCACTTGCTAAGCACTTCCTTCTCTGGATGGAGAAATGAGCAGTCAGACTCAGCCGCCCCCTGTCCCAGCCACAGAGCTGGGTTCCAATCCAGGCCTGTAGCTCCCACCCCTGGGCTCAGACAGGACCCATGTTGGGGCCAAGGCAGGGATCCCTGGGGCCAGCAAAGGGCTTCCCAGGACGAGCTGAGACTGGGGCTCAGCTCTCATTCTGGCCCTGCTCAGCGTCTGGACAGGGAGGGTGTGCTTCCTCCTGGAGCCCAGGCTCTGGCCACAACCTGGCTGCAGGGTCTAGGCAGTCCCAGTAGGGAGAGAAGCAGCGTGTCCTCTGCAAGGTTTGAGAGTGGACTGGACTGGGATTGACCTCTGAATTCCTCTGTTGAGCTCTGTTGAGCTCCAATTGACCTCTAATACTTGAACACAAAGCTAAGTCCTCTTGAAACAAAGAAAGATATTTGCAACCTGAGCTCCTCAGATGGAAAAGACGTTAGCTGTGAGACAGAGGGAACCCAACTAAATAGCAAGAGGACCACACAGAGAGCATGGTCTGGCTTGGACTTGAGCCCCTGTGAGCAAGAGGAGAAGAGCCTAGGAATAAGCTTCTTTTCTGAGGCAACACTGGGTGAGATTCTGGGAAAGAAGTGAGGCTCAGAGGTAGTCAGGGTTGGGGAGGCAGCTGGGAGAGCCTGTTGCCCAGCCCCACCAACAGCGCTCTTGGGGCAGATGACAAGACCCGCAGGACTCGGTAAGCGGTTGCAGAACCTCTGGGCAGCCTGCTGGCCCATCCTACAGGTTCTCCCAGAAGAAACCACCATCCTGACCATCAAGAAGCCTCTCCAAGGACCAGTGTGGGCAGGAGCAACTGGGCAGCCTCTGAGGGGGGATGAGGTTCCTCCGGCAGAAGAAGCTGCAGTCAGACTCACTCTATCCTGGCCTAGGGGGCATGCGACCTGGTCATGCTGCCACAGGGGAGGGTCCTGCACATCAGAGGGACCCCGAGAAGCACACTTACTTGAGGGTGAGTCATGGCACTGTGCAATGCTCACCCGGGCCTGGCTTCCAAGGGCTTCGCCAGGTTTCCTCACGAGCATGTGAGGATTCCTCAGGCTGAACATGGAAACCAGTCGTGAATTTCCTGTACAGCAGTCTTACCAACTCTGAAGGCAGCACTGAATCACTGTCTGTTCACCTGAAGTTCCAGCATTGTTCCTGAAGCTCCACCTGCCTGTGCTCGGGCATTAGCTGACTGTGGCCCTCGCCGACGGAGCAGTACCTTTCTGAAGCTCCAACTCAAGGCTTTATGACCTCGGACATGTCTTCTTTTCATTATTGATTCAGGTAAACACACATGAAATTAACGTTTTGTGGTTTTCAGGTTTGCTTATTTGTCGTGGGACTGGAATTGAACCTAGGACCACGCAAGTGCTACACGGGTACAAGCTCTACCCGAGCCCCAATCCAGCCCCAAATCAGCCATTTCAAAGTGAGGGACTCAGGGATTCGTTCCACTCACGGGGTTGGAAAACCCCACCTCCACCGGGTTCCCAAATACGCCCAGCAACGTGCACGGGCTTCTTTCTCCACCCTGTTCTCATGGTTTCACTCTTTGCAACGGAAACTCAGCTCTGATCATTTTCATTCCTAATAATGAAAACTACAAGCTAGGAAGACACATCATGAGACAGAATGTTCTCTGTGGTAACACGTGGGTCTGGAGTAGAGATGCGCCTAAGGTCAAGCCCCAGACACAGTCCACGGTGCTTGAAAGTACATGCACCCGGCTGGGCTTGCACCAGGCTAACCAGACTCACTTAGCACAGACAGGACGGGCGCTCCCAACACTCCTAACGTGATGCTTTTGTCTTCCTATGCCGTGAATTCCTCTGTAATAAGAAACAATCACTTTTCATATTTTTGAGAAGTTATTGAGTAAACACATTGGTTGATTATTAACTCCATTCCTAAGTTTCAGAAGTCTCTCCTTCACACTCTGGACTTCCTGGAGCATGCTGAATTATGCTCCTGTGCCCATCCTTGGGTTTCACAGTACCTATGGCCAGGTGTGTAATCACACAGCTGAGCAGGTGTTAAAGAAGGGTGGAAGGGTCCTTGGGACCTCTTGGACACTTTCTCTTGGACCAAAAACGCATTGAAAAGGAAAATTCTGGCAGGAAACAGAGGAGGGGGCTGAATCCATTCAGAGGGTCATTATTTGGAGTTTTTTGTTTCGTTTTTTGTACTGGGTGTTGAACCAGGGACACCAAACCCTGAGCTACCTCCTTAGCCACTTTTGCTTTTTCACTTTGAGACAGGGTCTTGCTGTGTTGCCAAGGACTCACTAATTTGCTGAGGCTGGCTTTGAACTTGACATCCTCCTGCCTCAAACTCCCGAGTCACTGTGATTACAGCAGTGTGCCATCAAACCCGGTCATGGTTTGAAATTTTGAGAAAACCCCCAGATCATTGTTTTCCCAGGTAACTCTGAGCTGCCTCAGGAGGGCATCTAGAAACACATGCCTTATTCCAGGACACCGCTCCCATCAGGGCCAGGATGGGTGCACCTGTTGTGGGCCACACACATCTCTGCCACTCACTCTTCCTTGTTGCTAAAGTCCCTGTGAAACTATGAAAACCCTGCTTAGCTCAGGCCCATTTTAAAACGGGCCTCTGGGCGGAAGGGCCCACAGCTTCCCTCTAGAGTAGGGCCAGGGACACGGCACAGGACACAACAGGGGATGGTCTTGGTCTCACCCGCCCCTGAGTCGAGCCTTCCCCTTGGTTTGCACTGGAATCGTCCTAAGCCCCTGCAATGCTTGTGGGACTGTCCCACGTGACCTGAACCGAGCACGTCTCTTCCTGAGGCCAAGCAAGGCTTCACTCAATGGCCTCCACCTCACCTGGGCCTCAGGTCTTCCTGTCCTGCTGCTCCACACCTGCCTTCCCCCTCCTACCACCATTCCTCTGACAGTCCTGCCCAGGGACAGTGAGTGAGGGGACAGAACCTGGGAGAACAACACCTGCCCACAGAGACACAGGGCAATTCAGAGGAACAAGACCACCCACCTGAGACAGGACACCCCGCTTCTTGCAGTTGGTCCCTCCAATGAAGACCATGTTGGGCATGGCTGGCCTGGGGTACTCCAACACAAAGTCGTATCTCAACAGCCACACGGGGTCCTTCTGATACAAGGCAGGCAGGCTCACCTCTCCCTCGAGGAGGCCTGATGCGAGCTCCTCGTACTTTGAGTAGAGACAGTGGAACAGATAGCTCTCCAGGAAATTAACGAGGAAGTTGGCCACGCGCTGGGGGAAGGTCATGTGGTCTGAGAACGTGGTGTAGCACCTGGGAATGTAAGACACGGGGTTCGGGCTCCCGCCCCAGGCGTGCTCCAAGGAACACGGGAAGCCCCTGAAGAGGTACACAGAGGCCAGACCCAGGTACTCGGCCAGGATCACGCCACAGGGTAAGGCCGGGTCGGTGAAGAGAGCATCGAACTTGCTCTCCTTGAGGAAACTCAGCGTGTCAGAGTCCTGCAGGAGGCTCTGGCAGTTGACGAAGTACATGTCGATGACAACCATGTTATTCCTGTACTCTGTCTGAGCAGCAGTCAGCAAGGATCGCTCAGCAAAGTGATGCTTTCCAAAAGAGCGGTAACGGTCCTCCATCTCTTCCCGGTCATAGGGCACGGGGTAGGCCTTCCTCGTGTACTGTTTTGATTCTTTCAGAAGCAAATTGATTTCTGGCACCACCACCACGATGTCATGTCCCCGGTCACTGAGACGCTCAACTATATCCTTCATACTAAGCCAGTGGCTTCCATCCTGAGGGACCACCAGCAGCTTGTCCCCTACAACTGTGCCCCAAACTGCCACAAACAAAAGCCCTGCAGAAACTCTCTGAACCGCAGGAAGGAGGACACACATCCTAGCGGGAGTGGGAAACAACAGTGGACTGTCTGTGTGCCCGAAACACAGGGCTCCCAGCAATTCTCCTAAGCCAGCTGGAGATCTCACACACTGGCTGCTTCTCCCTTGCTTGAATCATGCCCTTTGAGACAAAAGAAGTCAAATTAATATTTAACCATATTTAATCACACAGTTGCCTCAGACCATTTACACCCTTGCCAGCCACCATTGAGATTCTGGCTTCTTGACTGTTTCTGCCGAAATGCCTTTCCCTTTCTAAGAGGCCTTGCCCCAGTTCGAGGGCGCCTGGATAGAGCTCTGAGGGCCGGTGGCTCTCTGTCCTGAATGGACCCCAGCCATGCCCAGGGAGGAGGAGCTATCCACGCTTCACACTCTCCTGCCACTTTTCCCAGAACAGAAAGGAAACAATAACTGAACAGTTGACAAATTCAAGGCTGCAAACAGCAAGGTAGCACCCACCCCACACCTTCTGGTCATCACAGCGAAGGCTGGAGGAAAAAGTGACCTGCAGAAGCCACGAGCCCTATGTTCCTCTCCCTCACTGCACTGTGCACCATGACCGAGGCCTCTGTGGAGGTGGGTCATGTCTGTGCAAGAAAACAAGGGAAGGAATCATCTGCCCACTTTAAATACGTCCTCAGTGTATTTGAGGGGAATAAGCCATCATATGTCAACATTAATCACCTTTTTGAAAAATAACTATATCTCCCAAAACATACAGAAATAGAAGAGAGACCTTCCTTCACATCCTCACAAGGCCCTTTCGTGGCTGGCCTCTTAGATGCCAGCCGTACCCCGTTTCCTCCTCATTCAGTCTGCTGCAGTGTCCAACACACAGGCTCTGGACAGGTCCACAGCACCCTCAGAGCACATGGGCCAGAAGCAGCAATTCTTAGTACAATCACCGAACCGTTCCACGTTACACACCCACAAAAAGGACCCCGGGATGGCCAGGGATCCTGGCACACTCTTAGCGAACCTCTGCTGTAGGGGAGGCTTGGAAGACGTCTAGTATTCAGGCTGAAATGTACACATATTTAGGTTTCCAGGCTGTCGACCCCTTTGCAAATGACTCAGTCCTGCACTGTGGCAGGAGAGCCCCATAGACAACAGTCACAGATGGGCTGGACGTGTCCCAGGAAAATCAAGCCAAGGGTTAGGGTTGGCGTGTGGCTCTAGTTTGCCAATCCCTGCTCCAGATGACGATGATGATCCGCAACTCCAACCCGCATGTCCACTCGGCCTGCTCACTCCCTTCTTTTCAGGGCTGCCCAGGGTCCTTTCACCCAGAACTTCCCTCTTATCAAACAGCCCAGCCGACACTCCATGGCCCTTCGCTCCTTCACCAGCCTCCTGCTGCTTCTTCACACTCGTCTCTCCCATTCGTGGGAGACTGCATCCTGTGTAAGAGCCTCGGGGGTCAAGCAGTGGCCAGCCACTTCCTTGGGTCCAAGTGCCTTTCTAGTGAAGGGCTGAGCTCAGGAAGTGCATATGGCACGTCCATCTACCTTTATCCTCCCACCACTTAGGAAAGTATAAGGGTTTCCAGAGCTCTGGCTAGGAAATGGGACAAAAACCGAAGGATACGTTTCTCAGTATGTATCACAATGCCACACAGGCAAGTGTTTCCTGTTGTTAGGAAGTTACCCTGGAGAAGTCTGTGTCTAGTCAGCATGGGGTGGCAGTCCTGGAGCAGGGGTCAGAAAGCCTGGTGCCTGCTTCCACTCTGGCCACCAGTCTTCTAGTGCAACACCTCATAACTTCCAATTTCTCAACGCACACCAGGGACAGGGGTTCATGTTTGTTCTGCCTGTTCATTGCACTGCTGAGGGAGGGCCCAGAGAACATCGGGTGTGGGAATGAGGTTGCCCAGTGAGAGGCGGTTCCCAGAATTACTGGAACAGACTCACCCAGAGCTAGTCACGCACACTTGAACTGGCCCTCCAGGGCCGGTCCTGACCTGTGACTTTGGCACTAGATGCAAGCTGGGGCCCTAGACGGGAGAAGAGGCCTGAAGAACAGATTGAAGGGGCCTTCCCATGTGCACGGCTGGCCCCAGACACATAGCCAAGAGGCTTATTCATTCTTCAAGGCAAGCAAAGACAGCTCTGTCCAGGCAGGGGCAGGCTCTAGGGCCTCTCCTAGGCGAGAGTTGCCTGCCGGGGTCCTGTTGACAGTGACCAGAGACAGCAGGGTGCCAGAGTCCTGCTGGGGCCCAATCTGCACAGCAATGAACCCCAGTTATGACTACAAAAGAAGCACAGTGCAGGTTCACCCTTCCGGAGCACACAGGAGCTTGGCCGACTCCTTCCATTCAGAACAAGTACATCTGGACAGAGAATGGCTCCAGATGAGGTAGGAGCAGCAGGAGGGCTCAAGCCCTACATTCTTTCTACGAGGCCCCCCACTCTGCTGAGATTCGTGGTCTGGACCCTTCCAAGCAGAATCTTGCTCTGGAAACCAAATGGCTTATGTTCTAATTCCAAGCAAGCCTGAAGGGACTAAGGGACACGTCGAGATGGAGATGAAGGACGGACCTAACATCACTTTGCACAGCATCACCAGAATGGTGCCCTGCAAGCTAAGACAATGTGTGGAAACACTCCTCTTTGCCCTCTCAGATTTGACTCTGCTCTTTCTGCAATGAGGGGTGTGTTTGTGTGTGTGTGTGTGTGTGTGTCCACTCTGGACACCGGAGAGGAGAATCTGGCGTGTCTGGTTGTCACAAGATGAGTCTCAAAGGACACCGTCCTGCAGGCCCAGTGCAGCCTTGAGTGTGTAGGATCACAGCCCCTCAGTGTGCAGACCACGCCAGCTTTTCCTCAGATTTCCTGCAGACCAGTGATGCAGGCTTGGGACAGAAATTAAGGTCTGAAGGAAGTGGGTCCTGGCATGGAACCAATCTCTGTGCATAAGGAACCGATTCCCCAGAACTGAAAGGAGGTCTCTTGGCATTTCAGGTAGAGAGGCGATGTCAAGTTGTGCTTGGGCAATTTCCTACAAGAGCAGAGAGCTGGCTGGAGCACCTGGGGAGGCGTTCACTTCCTGGGTGCCACGCTTCCAGATCCTTGAATTGCCCACAACCCATGACAAGAGGCCCAGAACCTACAAGAGTTCCTAGGACCTGCAGAATATTTGAAAATGGAAAAAAGAAACAGGCTGAATTTAGGATATAAAATGAGATAATCAAATTAATTAGGATATCATTAAATATTAATGACATTAATTAAATATTAATGAAAATATAACTATGTGACAATCCATGAGTGTTCTGCTCACTGGGTTACATAGTACACGTAATGTGGGATGCAATTTCATCCCCTTTTTGTGGGGTCTGGCAACTGTGCCATCAGAATTCTCTGGGCTCAGTTCGTGGGGTAGGTCCTATATGGCCAAGTCTGAATTACGAATGATGGTACTAGGCAATATAGAGTCATTTGCAATGGGCACCTGTCTTACTGCAGGTTCTGTGTCTATGATTTCCCCTGAGCGTTGCAGCAATGTCACAGGTGGTCCCAGATCCCATAAGCATTGTAGAGGGTCCTGGGTCACAAAAGAAGCCATGACAGAAGGACTGCTAAGATGATGCATAAATTAGAACTTTCACTCACTTGTGTTTACTAAAGGCACTGTGGGATACCAGGGATGGGAAGGAGGCATAACAGGGTTCTCAATATGAAAAATCTCATGACATTGGACTTCTTTCTACACCTAACATCTTCTCAGCTCAGCACCTTGTTCCCCCAGCTCCTCCTCAACCTGCAAGGTCACCTGTCATCAGTTTTCTCTGCACCCTTTACTTCTCTTTCAGAGTATGTCTTATAATTTGTAACTGATGAGTCTTCTGTTAGACATCAAGCTCTAACAGAAAGACCCATGCTCGTCTGACGATGGCTCCATCCCCAGCACTCAGCCAGGTACTGTGGCTTTCAATAGATGTTTTTGAATTAAGGATCCTTCACCTTAAATAATGAAAAAAAGAGTCAATTGTGTTATTCTGTAAAACCACCAAAACCAACTCCATCCCTCATCTGCTGAGGGATTAGAGACCACCCTAGGTAAATTCTGCTGCACTTGGCATTCCAAAAAAGGTCAGAGTAGAGACATTGTCAAAGACATTTCCTGTTCACACAGGAAGGCAGCTAAGGGCAGAGGCTAGACACTTGGGCTCCAAACCAGGATGGGGAAGCTTGATCTTTTATTATTATGTAACCACATCCCAGCCCCAGTTCTCCAAAGCTAACATTGATCTTAGCTAAAAAGACTGAAGCTGAATTCATTCCAGTTAGACCCAGATACCAATTCTACTGAAACTTACCAAAAATTTAAAATGACTGAGAGTGATTTTTTTTCCAATTCAGTCGATTTTAATGTTCTCCTGAAAAATCATCTGCTATCCTCATTAAAGTGTTTAATTACATCCCTGGATATAATTAGCCTAAAAAAACCTCAGGAATATTTTATTACAGGAGGCCCTCAGGAAAAAACCTTATGTAGGGCCTCAGGCACTACACATATGCCCCCAGGGAGGACTTCCCTCAGCCATACACTACCTACCTAGTTTTCACCCGGTACAATAGTGCTTTCAAATTAACAAATAACCCAATCAATAAATGGGCAAAGGTACTGAAGAGGTATTTCACACAAGAAATACAACTGGTTAACAAATATATGGGAAAAAAATGTTCAACATCTCCAGCAATTAGAGAAATACAAATTAAAACTACCCACAGGACTTAAAATCAGCACACCATAGTGACACAGCCACATCAATGTATATAGCAGCTCAATTCACAATAGCTAAGCTATGGAACCAAACTAGGTGCCCTTTAACAGATGAATGGATAAAGAAAATGTGGTACATGTATACAATGGAAGACTATTCAGCCACAAAGAGAAACAAAATTGTGGCATTTGCCAGTAAGTAGCTGGAACTGGAGACTATCATGCTAAGTGAAATAAGTCAATTCCCCAAAACCAAAGGCCAATGTTCTTTCTGATATGAAGATGCTAACACAAAGAAGGGATGGGGGGAGAATAGAAGTTTAGTGGATTAGACAAAGGGGAATGAAGGGAAGGGAAGGAGGATGGGAATAGGAAAGATATAATGAATTGGACATAAATTTCCTATATTCATATATGAATACACCACCAGTGAAACTCCACATCATGTACAACCACAAGAAAGGAATCCTAAGTAGAATAAGTTATATTCAATGCATATATAAAACATCAAAATATACTCTATTGAAATCAGGAAAACTACCCCATTCACAATAATCTCAAAAATAAAATAAAATACTTGAGAATCAATCTAACAAAAAAGGTGTTAGACCTCTACAATGAAAACTAAAGAACACTAAAAAAAGAAATTAAAGAAAACCCTAGAAGATGGAATGCTCTCCCATGTCCTTGGATAGGCAGAATTAATATTGTCAAAATGGCGATACTATCAAAAGCACTATAAAGATTCAATGCAATTCCAATTAAAATCCCAACATCTTTCCTCATGGAAATAGAGAAAGTGTGATTGGTTGACATATTTGACTCCATGGAAATGTTATAGGCCAGGCTATATGGGCAATGACTAAATAGACTCCATTTTACCTTGAGACTCCATATTATGTAGGAACTGCTTCTCCCATGGGAATCCCCGCCTCTGTACCTGTCAACAGTTGCTTAGCATGACTTGTTTGACAATTCAAAATGACAAAATGGCAATTCTTGTATAATGAAAAATTGTTCTCTTTTTGATTCCTAGTTTCCTAAACAATGTACCATGTTAAGGGTGATGTCAATAGTGATTGTTTAGATGTTAGTAACCATTCTTTAGTTTGTACCTAAGTAAGGTCATTTTCACCCACTTCTCCCTTTGCTGATGATTTCAGATCCCTTGATGTTAGTTTGTAATTTTGAATCATAGCAACAGACACTTAAGATTGATGTACTGATTTATAGTATAAAAACCCCTGCAACCCTGTGGTTGGGGCTGTTCTCCCAATAGCAATTTTTGGGGCATTGTGTGAGACAGTCAGCCAACTGGCTTAATAAAGACTCTTAAATTTGGACTTCTCAGTTGTGATGGGTCTGTTCTTAAGTTGCACCCCATAACAAAAGCAATTATGAAATTCATTTGGAAAAAAAAAGAGACCCAGAATAGCCAAAGCAATCCTTAACAAGAAGAGTGAAGCAGGAAGCATCACAATACCAGTCCTTAAACTATACTACAGAGCAATAGTAACAAAAACGGCATAGTATTGGCCCAAAAATAGACAGGTAGACAAATGGTATAGAATAGAAGACACAGAGACAAACTCACATAAATACAGTTATCTCATACTAGACAAAGGTGCCAAAAACATTCACTGGAGAAAATATAGCCTATTCAACAAATGGTGCTGGGGAAAATGGAAAACCACAGGTAAAAAAATGAAATTAAACCCCTATCTCTCATCTTCACAAAACTCAACTCAAAAGCAGATCATAGCCTTAGAAGGTCCTGGGTGGTTCTTGCAGCTCTGTTGACAAAGGGGAAAAGAGAAAGAAACAGGCTTAAACAGGCTCAGCCTCTTAGGTTCCTGTAACTTCCATTCCCTTGCCTGGTCTTGTCAACAGTCATGCCTTTCTGCACAAGTTTTGACACACATAAAAGTTTCCCCAATTTGTAGAAAGATTTCAGTTTCCCATAAGTTGCCTGAAAAGTCACTTTTCACCAAACATCCACCAACATATGACAGAATATGACTCTTATAAAGTCAGCTGAACCTTGTAAGAAGCCAGACTATCAAACACAAATGCATAATCTGTCCCTGATAATAAATTGAGATAAGACACAGGATGTTTCCCCAGAATTTAGCAACTATGCATTTTCCAAGAATATCACTCTCATATTTATCAAGACTACTTCAACTGCAAATGATCAACCTAAACTGCAAGACTAACACCATCATTCTACAATTTGTTAGAGATGCATAATTCCAAAAAAGAAAATAAGTGGAATAAATCTTGGGGAAAGAAATTATTTGAAGATGATACTGCATGCCTAATAAATCTTACAAACTGATCAGAGAAATTAAGAATATGACTCGATACAAGATAAATGTGCAAAACCCAAAGTTGAACTTTAATTACAAAAAACCTGTTCAAAATAGGAAAGGAAAAACAGACCTCTGCACAATGCTTTCAAAAATAATATAATGCCTAGGGAATACATTTAAAACAAAATGACAAAATGTTTACAAAAAGTACAAAAGTGTATTGATGGACCTAAAACAAATCCTGTAAATAAGAAGAAACACTATTTCCAAATCAGTGGACACAAAAGAAAAAAACATGGCAGCCTCTTTCAAATTTGAAAAAAATATTTAATGTAATATTAACAGAATTTCAATGGTTTGTTTTTATTTCTTAAGAGTGAAATGAAACTATTTTAAATTTTGTGAAGGAAAATACATTATAAGAATTACCAAGAAAATTTTAAAAACTAGAGTGAGTATGGGGGCTTGCCCTCCCAGATATTAAAACTTCCTACAAAGCAACTGGATCATGAATGTCTATAATTGAAGAGTGTAGCCCTCTCTCAGGACCCTGAAAGCTTTTGAAAGAATGTCACTGGAACCAGAAACCAAAGAGCAAGCAAATTTAGGTCAGCTGTGAAAAGGATTCCAGAGAGGGAGCATTAGACATGAGATTCCAAAGAGAGTGGGATATAGCAGTTTCAGAGGCTGGCAGGAGGCAGTGAGGCTGGAGCACAAGGAAGGACAATGGTGAGCTAGAGAAGATCAGAGGCTACACATGTCTGTTCCACCCTCCTGGTCCTGGTGCCTTCAGGATTGCTGAGAAGGACAAAAGACACCTGGCAATTTTCTCCCTTATCTGACCAATCTTAAAAAAGGGAACAACTCAGTTTTAGGACACCTTCTGATGTGATGCAACACCAAATGCAGAAGACTTACTGATGAAGCCTGCTTCTCCAATGAGTGGTGTCTAGATGAATCGAACCTATGTTGACTTCCAGTTTACTGGAACAAATTAAAAAATAATAATAAAAAACACCACAAGAGGACAAACAGGCAAACCACAACTTAGACCATTCCACAGGCATCAACCAGTTACTGAAAAGATCACAGCAATTTAAAAAAATTTAATTGGGAAGGCAGAATTTGTGCTAGGAGGTGATGGTGACAGGTATAGGAACCACGAGCCACTCCAATGAAGGAAAGAGATTGGACTCAACTCTCAGAGCATTTTTTACAAGGGAAAATGATATGATATGAAATATAGGTTTGTAGCATAATCTATGCACATCCAAAGTTAAAATATACCTTTGTATTTTTTAAATTGTAGTAGAATACACAATAAAAAATTCACCATCTGACTTATTTTTACATGAACAATTCATTGGCATTTAGTATAATTGCAATGTTATACAACCACCACCTTTATCGAGTTCTTAAGATTTTATCAGGCCAAAATAAAATCCTTTTCCCAGTAAGCAGTCATTCTCTTCCCCTCCTTCAGCCTCTGGCGACCACCTAAACTCCACTCTGTGTCTGGGGGTCTGCGTGCTCTGGCTGTTTCATATAAACAGAAGTACACGATACGTGTCTCTTTGTATCTGGGTTCCTTTAATTCACACGTTTTCAGGCCTCATCTATTTTGTAACACTTATCAGTGCTCCATTTCTTTTTATGGTGGAATGCTATTCCATTATGTGGATCTACTATGTTTTTAAGATCTATTCATCCATCAATGAATTTGTGGATTATTTTCACTTTTGACAGTTGAGAATAGTGCTACTATGAACATCATAAGCAAGTACTTGTTTCAGGACTCATTTTCAATTATTTGGGTACATAACCAGAAGTCAAGTTGCCAGATCATAAGGTAATTCTAATTTTTACTTCTTCAAGGAGACATCAAACTGCTTTACAGCAGCTACAACAGTTTACATTGTCATCATCAATGTTTCAGAGCTTGAGTTTCTCTACATTCTCTTTCTTTCTTCCTGTCATTCTTTCTTTGTCTCTTCACATTTGTTCTTTCTTTCCTTTCTTTCTTTTCTCTTTCTTTCTTAGTCTCTCCACATTCAATCTTTCTTTCTTTCTTTTCTTTCTTCCTTTGCCTGGTCTTGTCAAGAGCAGAAAGACATGCCTAATTCTGGAGTCTCCCAAATTTTTAGAAAGAGCACTGTTTTTCTTTCCCATCAGTTGACTAAAAAGTCACTTATATACCAAACACATGCAAATATGTGAGAGAATATGACTCTATCATAAAATAAGTCCAGAAATGATAAAAGTGACTGGTCTTGCCCTAACAATTTATATGTAGATAAGACACAAGGTATTTGATCTGAATTTAGCTACTATGAATTTGCTAAGAGTACATATGAACGGATGGATGTGGCAGTACTGGGACTGAGCCCAGGACCTTGCACTCCGCCACTAAGCTATATCCCAAGGCCTTTTAAAATTCTTATTTTAAGACAAGGTCTCACTAAATTGCCTTGAACTTACAGCTGCAATTACAAGCGTGCACCACCACACCTAACTATGTATTTGTCAAGTCTTTCTCAATTGCACGTGATTGAATCTTGATTTCAAAAGCCTAGATCAACACTATTATTTCCAAATATGTGGATGTATATACTCCAATAAAGGAAGTAAGTGGTATTAACATTAGAGAAGATTTTTGCAGATGATATTGTATATCTAATAAAATTTATAAACTAATAAAGGAAACTAATGATATGGCTAGATACAAAATAAATATGCAAAGCCCAAAGCTATACTTTAATTATCAATAACAAGTTCAAAATGGAAATAGAAAACTAGTCCTGTGGACGATAGTTTCAAAACTAATAAAATGCCTAAGAATGAATTTTAACAATAAAGACAAAATGCTCTTATAATGTGCTAAATTTTATTGATGGATTAAAATAAGATCTGAATAATTAAAAAGAATACCTATTCCTGAATAAAAAGACAAGAGCACAAACATGCCAATCTTTCTCAAATTAATAAAACATTTAGTTGACTATTAACATAGCACAATGGCTTGTATTTATTTTTTGGAACTAGACAAAAACCAATTTTAAATTTATGAAGGAGAATGAATTATGAGAGTCACCAACAGAATTTAGAGAAACAAATAATGAACACAGGGTTTGCACTTCCAGGCATTAAAACTTCCTACAAAGCTAAATAATCAAAATATGGTTCCACAACATAAATAGGTAAATCAATGGGGCAGAAGTGAGAACTCAGAAGCAGGTATAAATATATACAGAAAATTAAAATATGATAAAGATGCATTTCAATTCAAAGGATATAGAGTGGATTTTTCATTAAATGGAAATAGAACAATTGACTATTCATTGATCAAAAAGTGAAGTTAGATACCAACACTATATAAGTTAAAATTCCCATTGTATAAAAATACTTTCAACATTGGAGGAATTGAAAACATGACATGGAGGAAATATTTATGTATTTGAAGCTTTAAAAGACCTAAACAATTTGAAATCTAAAAAAAAGGAAAACACAAGGCTAACCAAAACTTAAATTCCTCTATGACAAAACATGAACAGCCAAGAAAAAAACTATTCACAGCACATACAAAAATAAAAAGTTAAAGTATTAATATTCCTACTATTCAAGGGGCTTGTAGCAGTCAATCCACAAATCAGTGCACAAAAATGATTAAAGAATGTGAATGTGTAATTCACAAAAGAGGAAATGCAAATGGTTACTATACCTGAGGAAATAGGAGATGAAAACTGAAGCAGACTCAATATTTTTGCCCAGAAACATAAAAAACGTATAACATCCAGAACTAGAGAGGATATGGAAAATCTAGAATTCTCATACATGGGTAACCAAACTGTGAGGTTGTTCAAAATTTTGAAAGCAGTCAAATTTATCGAGATGTTATATGCATACTATTAGACCCAGTCACCCTACTCATAAGACTATACTACTGAGATAAAAGCAAGAATATTAAAATCTTTGAATTTCAAGAAAGTAAGAGTATTTAGTTCAGTCTTAGACTAAATACCTACCAAAATTGAGAGATAGCATAAGAATATAAAAAAGGGAAGTTTCATTTCTTATTGTGCTTTTCACAATTTTTCCAAAAATAGTATTTTAAAATGTTGCTCAGAAATTACATGTGAATACATCCATTGTATATACACTCACTGAGGGCAAATTTACAGTTTGTTAAATGGCACAAAAATAATTTGTTGCACCAGGAAGAAATTCCAAACAGACCAACTGTAAATAACAAGTCACAGCTCAGTAAGGAATCTTTCTTAACACCCAAAGCCAGTTTTCCTCTGTGTGCCAGAAGAGACACAACGTACCTTGGGCAGTGGCTTCCCCTGATGGCAGTTGATTCCACCAATGAAGATCATGTTGGGCATCACAGGTCTGGGATAGTCCAAAACAAAGTCAGTTCGTAGTAACCAAATGGATACTTGGCTGAAGAGATCATATGATGTGACAGGTGTTTGGAGAACTTCAGAGGCAATTTCCAAGGCAGTTTTGAAAAAATATGGGCAAAACAAATGCTCCCCCAAGAGGTTTATATAGTTCTCTACTCTTTCCTTGAAAGTCATGACATCTGAAAACTCCATGAAAAGTCTGGGAACATAAGAGAGAGGACTGGGGCACTGAGCACCTTCTTCAAGATAATGGCAGAACACTCCCCTGGCGAAGACCACGGATGGAAGTGAAAAGTATTTGGCAACAACTAAGCCACACACATCAAAAGGATCCAGAAACACTGCATCAAAAGAGCTCTCCTTTAAGAATTCCACTAATTTCTTGTCATTAAACAAACTCCTACAATGTGTAAAATGTAGTTCAAAAAAACCATTGGATGAACCAAATAATATAGAAAATAAACGTTGGTCCTGATTTTTCATTTGAGTCTCAGCAAAAACTTTGAACTCATGATCCAAGTCCTCCAGGGTGTAAGAAGTTGAGTAAGTCTTCACTGTAAAATTCAATGACTGTCCTAGTTGCCAACTCACTTCTGGCATGACAGCAACCACCTCGTTTCCTCTGTGGATGAGTTTCTCCACCACCGACCGCATGGTAAACCAGTGGCTGCCATCCATGGGCACCACCAGCAGCTTGCCTGCCTGAGCAAGGCCAGATGCCAGCAGCAGACACACACACAGAGGAAGGGGGGCAGGCAAAAGAGCAGGAGCCATAGGACAGCTGAGGCCCAGCAATCCAGCTGCTTGGAAACAAAGCCCAAGGGATACGGTAGGCGGAAGAAGTGCAGGCACAAAATCTGTTTCAGGGAGGGTGTGTGTGTTCATTAAAATAAATTACACCCACTGTCAATTATTTACTCAGAAGAACAATAATAAATAAGCAGCATTTGTTGAGACACCTACTAGTCTATACCTACTATAGACAGAAGCAGCTCATGATCTCTGCCTTGAGGAGAATCATGCCCTGTTGCAATATGACTTTAGAAACAGAGTTACTAGGCAAGGTGTTGGGGCCTCCAGGACTCTAACAGATCAAATGAAAGTTAACTTGACTAAAGCTTGCACTTAAAGCATTTATCCTAAAGCAAAATAAGGATTTTGTCTTCAGACCAGCGATGGGCCTTTGCTTAGAATCAAAGTGGATGCCAGGTTTTCAAGGAAACACTGGAGGCCTAACCTCCTCACAGGCACTGAAGTGCTGTCCACAAACTACTCTGCCGTGGATAGGCATTACTGTTTGTCTTGTTCCATTTCTCACCCTTCTGAGGCCTCTGAAATGCTAACATGAGGTCAACAATCTACCTACATAGATGAGTCCAGGGGTTTGATGGAAGATGACAATCATCTATTTTATTTATTTTTGTATGTACTAACTCTCTATTATGGATTAAGTCAATGAATCCTGGAGGTTTATTTTTGTCATCTATAAAATGGGGATAATATTATATAACTTGCTGGGCTTTGTAACAATCAGAATTAATCCATAGCTACTCAATATTAATGATCGTTATTAAATGTATGACAAAATATCTGTAGCTACCTATCATTCATCACTCTACTAAAGGCTGGAGATTTTTATTAGAGTTTTATAGTTGTACATAGTAGTTGGGTTCGTCCTGACAAACTCCTACATGCATGGAAACCAATTTCAGATATGATCCCCCTGTTCCCTCCCCCTGTTCCCTTCCCCCCTCCCCCTCTCTGGTTCTCCTTCCTCTTCTCCACTAGACTTCCTTTCACTCATATATAATTTATATTTGATTGGTTCTTTATGTTATCCTATCCTTCCCTCTCCCTTTCCTTATTTTACCCTAGTTTCTGCAAATGAGAGAAAAAATTTGACCTTTGAGTTTCTGAATTTGGCTTATTTCATTTAGGATGATATTCTCCATTTCCATCCATTTACTAGCAAATGCCATAATTTCATTCTTTTTTATGGCTGAATAGAATATATATATATATATATATATATATATATATATGTTTGGTGTGTGTATATATATATATATATATACACACACACACCAAAATTTCTTGATTCTATAATTTAGCTATTATGAATTGTGCTGCTACAAACATTGTGGTGGCTATATCACTGTAGTATGTTGATTTTAGATCTCTGGGGAAAATTCCAAGGAGTGGGTGTTTTCGTAAGCTTTTTAGCTGCTATGACTAAAGGATCTAACCAGAACAATTTCAGAAGAAGAAAAGTTCATTTGGGGGTCCATGGTTTCAGAGGTCTTAGTCCATAGAAGGCTGGCTTCATTCCTTAAGGCTGGAGGTGAGGCTGAGCATCATGGCGGAAGAGTGTGGCAGAGGGAAGCAGTTCCCACAATGATCAAAAGTGGAGTGAGACTCTGCTCTCCAGATACAAATATATGCCCCACAGCCACATCCCCAGTGCCCCACCCCCTATAGCCACACCCTACCTACCTTCAATTACCACCCAATTAATCAGTAATTAATTCACTGATTGGATTATGGCTATAACACAATCATTTCTCCTCCAAACCTTCTTGCACCGTCTCACACATGAGTTTTGGGGGGACACCACATCTAAACCATAACAGTCGGGTAGCTGGGTCGTATGGCGGTTCCATCCCTAGTTTTTTGAGGAATCTCCACACTGCTTTCTGGAGTGGTTACACTAGTCTGTTGCTCCACCAACAATGTACAAGTATACCTTTTGCCCCATAGCCTCACCAGCATTTATTGTTCTTCATATTCTTCATCATATGATCATCTATTTTAAATAATTTCCCCTTGATATGGCCAATGCAGTGGATAGTCCACTACCCAAGCTTGCCAGAGTATTCTGATGAAATGCCTTGCTCTTTCCCTCAAGTCCTAGCCAGGGATTTAAGCCTCTGCTATAAGCTCACCGCAATCACCAAAGGTCTGTCATCCAAGAATCTATGTATTTGTCTGCCACACTCCATTGAGTGCCCCTTGAGTCATGGGATATAACTTAAATGTTTTCATACTCTTTGGAAGATCCACACTATGGCTTATACATAGTCATAGAAATATTTGTTGCATTGGACTCAATTACTTTGTGGAAGTCTCCAGATACCTTCATGGGTGAACCTGATGGTATTTTTCAGGTAACACCCTGAGAAGCATTTAGAGAGGGATTCTACAGCCAACCTAGGGCCATCATCCTCATTAGGAACATGAGATGGCTTCTTTGTTTCATCAATAATTACCTTTATCACTTGGTCACTTTCAGATGATTGTCCTTAAAAAATAAAAATGATTAAAGTGACATCTGTAAAATGGAAGTTTAGAACAGCTCGGGTGCCACTCCCCTTGAAGAACATTCACCCTATAACTACCCACTGTCTAGAGCATCCTTTTGTAAACCCTACAACTTAGAAAAAAGCCTGAGACTTGTGTATGGTCCATAGAACTTAATAAAGTCCAAATTAGAAGGGTAAAATGAATGTGTTCACTCCAATTGTGCTACCCCACTGCCTACCCCAAATTGGCACACCAACAGTTGAGAAATTTCCTGGGGAAAAACAGAAAGAGAGGCAGTCATCCAGCTATCCTAGCATTGCAAGAAGCTTCCCAGGAGGCTCATTTTGGTCTCTTCTCACAGAGAACATAGAAAAGCATGATTAGTCTACCTATGGTCAGGTAGAAACAAAAAGAGGAGGCAGAGGTCAGAGGGCTCAGTAAGGATCTTGGTGGTACCACAGTTTGCCACTTACATGGCACTTGAACAGAGATATCTGCCAGTCCCACAGAACACCCACAAAGTTGAGCTCCTTAACTTTTGAAGCATGAAGGGAAATCATCCTTCCTTGAGTCCCTAAACTAGGTATCCCAGCCCAACCACAGAGTTGTCCAAAGAGCCTCCTGGGCAGGAAGAGATCCTTCTCAACCCACTTCCAAAGGACATAAAGGCTAGCACTGCTTTATCCAGGAAGTCCCATGATGGTTCATTTAAACAAAAATTTCACCCAACAACCTGGCCCAGGCAAGGAGACTCTGACCTCTTTGGATCTCATATAAGCAAAGTGTTAGTTTCTTCCTCTGGGAAGTCAAGCAGTAATTACACTCTGCAAAAAAAACATGATGACTGACACCACTCAGGGAGAGACTCCCACCTCTGTGCATCTCAGAGGGGGAAAAAGAAAAAAAGGAGTACTTTGGCTTAATCTGTAAATCAAGCAGCAGCTGTACTCAACCCAAAAAAGTGTGCCCAATGACTCCACCTAGGCAGGAACAGTCCCCCCTACCCGCCCACGGTTTCTGTGGAAGTGAAGCAGGTAGGCCTGCTTGATCAGGGAAATCAAACACTGGATTCACGCAGCTTAAAAGTTTGCCCAGTGACCCACACAGTTAAACTCCCACCTCTGCACATTGCAAAGAGCGAGCTAGACCTGCTTGACTTGGGAAATTAAACAGTCACTCAATTCAGCCAAATTCCACCACTCATCTGACTATCATCAACTATGCATATCTAAGGAGAACAGCCTTTGGTCCTGTCTGTCTCAAGCACAACACTATTTAACCTCAGAGTCTATCCTGAAATCCGGCCCAACATCAGATCTCAAACAGAGGAATTACCTAGCCAGAGAAAACAACTTGTGACTGACCTGACCAGAAGTTATTGTACTACCCAGCCAGAAGCTCTGCCAGTGGTTCCATTGGACAGTAGAGCCCAGCCAGCAACCCTATCTGATAGCAGAGCAGACAATGGCCCCGTGAACTACAGAACTTAGCATAAGCTCTGGTTACCTTGTATTGCCACCAGAATAACAGGTTACACTAAATAGTGTAGTGAAGGTCTATTCCTGCCAAAGATTACGCATAAAGGACAGAGGAGACAACAGTGTAGGGGCATAAGTTTTATGAAGAATCATGGAATCATGACACCTTCAAAACAAACTGATAGTTTCAATAATGTTCCTCCAGAGAAATGGAGATACATGCAGTGGCTGACAAAGAACTAGAATAATGCTCATTAAAAAGTTCAGTGAACTACAAATATGTATGGACTGAAAATTTTAATAAAGTCTAGAAAACAATACCAAAAAAGCAAGAAGTTGAGCAAATAAATAGAAATCATTAAAAAGAACTAATTAAAATTCCTAGAAATGAAGAATATAACGACAAAACTGACATATCAATAGAAAGTTTCAACAGCAGAATCATCCAAAAAGAAAGAATCAGTGAGCTGGAAGACAGAACATTGAAATTATGAGTCAGAGGATCAAAACAAATGAAAAGGAAAGAAAAAGACTATGGAAAGAGACTAAATTATAGTAGTCTGCATTATAGTAGTTGCAGAAGAAGAAAGGAAAAAGAGCCAAAACAGCATAAAGAAATAAAGACTAAAATTGTTCCAAATTTTGGGATAGATGCCTATTTCCAGGTTCAAGAATCACAGAGATCTGCAATGAAATTCAGTCCAAAAAGGAGTACACCAAAACACATAATAATCAACCTATCAAAAAAAGACAAAGAAAAAATTTCTGAGACCAGCAAGAGAATAGAAACACATAACTAAAAAATGGTCAATAGAAATACTAGTTGATTTCTCCCAGAAATTCTGCAGGTCAGCAGGAAAGAATGTTATTATATAACCAAAGTGCTAAAAGAAAACATGTGCCAACCAAGAATAATTTACATAGCAAAACTAATATTCACAAATCAGGAGAAATCAAAACTTTATCATACAATAAAACAGCTTAGAGAGATCATCAGTCCTGGAAGTGCCCAACACAAATTTTAAAAGCAGTTTCTTAAACTGAAATAAGAGACTAATGATTAATAACATAAAACATGAAAACACAAAACTCAATGATGTGAATAATACAGACCCATATTCAGAATACTCTTAAGATTGTAATAATAGTATGCTAGACAATTGTATCCTTGGTACAAAAGTTAAAACACAAAACTGAATAAAAATGAGAGCTAAAATAAATTGTCAAGTCATGCACGTGGTAAAATAAATTCCGATATCTAAAATATAAAAGGTGAAAGGGAAATTAAAGCATGGAGTTGTGCCCAATGAAAAGTAAGTTGTGGCTGGGATAATAGCTAATGGCAAGACATGTACTTATAATGCTCAGAGCCCTAGGTTCAATCCACAGCACCAAAATAATAATAACAGTAGATTTAAATTATCAGATTGAAATACAAATATTTTTGAAAAGCAAAAAGGCTAAGATGTTCTATGCTGGCCTCATGGTAACCACAAAGCAAAACTACTTGATACACAAAACAGAAATGGAAAAGACTGAAAGCATACCATTACAGAAATCACCAGATCACAAAGGAAGATGGCAGGAGAGGAAGAAAGAAGAAAAGCATGTGCAACCAACCAGAAAACAACCAACAAAACAACCATGAGGAATGTAACTGGATCAAATTCACCAATAAAGAGACAGAGTGAGTAAGTAGATTTTTTTAAAAGTAAGGCTTAGCTATAGTCTCCCTACATGAGACTTTTAAGGACACACATAGAAAATGAAGGGATGGGAAAAGATACTTCACAAAAATGGAAACGAAAAGAGGATAGGGTAATTAGTTATACTGTGTCAGTCAAAATTGACATTAAGTCAAAAATTGTACAAATAGATAAACAAAGAAGCTATATCATGTTAAAGGGTTCAGTTCTTCAAGAGAATTTAACCATTGTAAATATACATGCACCTAAAATTGGACACCAAAATATATAAAACATATCAAAAGAACTGAAGGAAGAGATAGATTGCAATACAATAATGGGGGACTTCAATACTCTGCTTACAACAATGGACAGATCATTCAGAAAGAAAACTTATAAGGAAACACTGGATTTAACAACACTTTGACCAAATGGACTACCAGATATATGCAGACAGACTATCCAACAACAACAAAATACACATTCATTCACGAGTACATGGAAATGTCTCCAAGATAGATTGCATGGCAGGGCACAAAACCATCCTCAGAATATTTAACACAGAATTACATAAAGTATCTTTTCCACAATGGTATGAAAGTAGAAATCAGTAACAAGAGGAATTTCTGAGAATTCCCAAATACTTAAAAATTGAAGTACATGATGCTGAGCCACCAATGGCAAAATAAAGAAATTAAAGAATTTAGTCAGACACAAAAAGTCAAGAGTTGAATGTTTTCCATCACATATGGAAACCAGAGTAAAATAAGTGGGGAAAGGATAGTGGGAGGGTCCCATGAAAATGTGAGAGATCAGTGGAGTAGAGAAAAGGAATTGAGAGAAAGGCAAGAGGAACAGGAAAAGGGAGGAATGGTGCAATGAAATTAATAAACTATTCTATGTACATATATGAATACACCACAGTGAATTTCCCTTAATATATATCTATAAAGCACTAATTTTAAAAGCTATAAATAAATAGAAGGACAACATGTCAAAATGTATGAGATACAGCAAAAGCACTTTTAAAAAGAAAGTTTACATCAAAAAAAGAATAAATATCTCAAATTCTCCTCAAAGACCTAGAAATCAAGAATAAACTGAGTCCAAAGTTAGCACAGGGGAGGAATACACCAGAAAATATATCAGAAAAAATACTACAAAACATTCAGGAAACTAAAAGCTTGATATTGAAAAGATAAACAAAATTGAGAAACTTTAGCTACACTAAGAAATAAAACAACAAAAATAAATAAAATAAAAAATGGAAGAGGAGACCATGGAAACACACCACAGAAATTCAAAGCACCACAAGAGATTACTATGAACAATGCATGCCAATGAGCTGAATAACCTAGAGAAACAGATAAATTCCTTGATACATACAACTTACTAAGACTGAATCATAAAGAAAGGAAAACCTCAACAGACCTATAACAAGTAAGGAGATTGAATTAGCAATACAGTTGCCCTGCAAAGAAAAGCCCAGGACCTAATGACTTATTGATTGAATTCTACCAAGTATTTATAGGGGAACCAATAATAATTCAATAAATCAAAGAGGAAGAAATACTAAGACACTTTTCAGGCCAGCATCACCCATATACCAAAACCAGAGAAGGAGACCAACAGAAAATTATAGGCCAATATCCTTGATGGACACAGATGCAAAAATCCTCAACAGAATACTAGCAAACCAAATTCAACAACATGTTAAAGGGATCATCATCCATACAACTGAATGAGATTTATCTCCAATATGCAAGGATAGTTCAACACATACGAATCAATAAATTTGGTAAAGTAACAAAAGAAGATTGTCTTACTAGAGGCAGAAAAAGCATTTGACAGAAATCAACAACCTTTCATTATAAAAACTCAAAAGATTAGCTACAGAACGAATGTGCCCCAACACAATAAAGGCCATTCATGAGAAGCCCATAGCTGACTTAACAGTGAAAAGCTGAAATCCTTTCCTCTGAGGTCTCAAATAAGACGAGGATGCCTGTTTTCATTAATTCTATTCAACATACTCAGAAGTCTTTGCAAGAACAATTTGGCAAGGGAAAACAATAAAATATATACAAACAGGAAAGAAAAAGTCCAATTGTGACTATTTGCTGATGACATGTTCTTCCAGGAACTTAACCAAAAACCTGTCAGAACTAACAGACAACACAGTAAAGTTACAAGATAGAAAATCAACACACAAAAATCCATAGCAGTTCTATTCAGTAAAAATAAACTATCAGAAAAAGTAAAAGAGAGGAACAGCCCAGTTTATGATGGCTATAAGGGGAAAATACTCAGGAACACATTCATTCAAGGAGGGCGAAAACCCATGTACTGAAACTATAAAACCTTGATGAAAAAAGTGAAGACAGACAAATAAAATACAATAAATAAATAAAAATAGAGGGATATCACACACTTAGGATTGGAAGAATTTATATTCAAAATATGGATCTAAAGCCAAAGAGATCTAAATGTCTAAAGCAATCCCCATCATAATACCAAAGATATTCTTCATAGAAATGGAAAGGAAAATTCCCAAATTTTTAATCAGTTTTGCATCACTGTAACCAAAACATCCAAAAAGAAAAGTTAGAGAAGGAAAAGTCTGAGTCATGGTTTCATGGTTGCCCAACTCCATAGCTCCAGGCCCAAAGTGAGGTAGAACATCATGGCAGAAGGATGTGGCAGAGGAAAGCAACTCAGAACATGGAAGCCAGGACACAGAGAGAGCCCCACTTACCAGAGACAAAAATATAAACCCCAAAAGCACACCTCCAATGACATACTTCCTCCAGCTATACCCTACCTACCCACTGTCACAGCCCAGCTAATCCATTCCCGTGGATTAATTCACTGATTCATTAATTCACTGATTACTTCTCGTGATCTAATCTTTTCCACCTCTAAACATTCCTACATGGTCTCACACATGAGCTTTTGGGGACACCACATATCCAAACCATAACACCAAACTCATATGGATCCACAAAATACTCTGATTAGTCGAGGCAATCATGACAGAAAGAACAACACTAGAGGCATCACATTACCTAATTCCAGACTATACAGATCTGTAGTAATTCATGGTTCTGACACACTTTATCTTGCCCCCCATCTCTCTTTCCTACACACACACACACACACACACACACACACACTGATCAATGGAACCGAATCAAAGCCAGAAATAAACATGTGCATCTACCTTCAAGTGCTTTTTCACAAAGGTGCCAAGAATACACAATAGGTAAAGGACAATCTCTTCAAGAAATTTCAGGGAAAAATGCATACAATGCATACAAAGATTCACCTAAAGACCAGAAAATATAAAACTATTAGAGAAGAAAAATATGGGAGAAACTATAAAACATTCGTCCAAGTAATTTTTTTATTAGCTCCCAAAAGCACAGATAACAAAATCGAAAATAAACAAATGGAAACACATCAAACTAAACCCTCTGCACAGCCAAGAAAAGAACCAATAGTGTGACCAGTGTAACTCCACATCATGTAAAACCACAAAAATGGGAAGTTAAATTCCATGTGTGTATAATATGTCAAAATACATTCTACCATCATGTGTAACTAAAAAGAAGAAATAAAAAAATTTTTAAAAGAACCAATAGCATGCAGAGACAACCTATGACTTGGAAGAAAAAATATTTACAAGCCATACATAAAATAAGGGATTAATATGCAAAATATATAAGAAGCTCAAGCAATTCAATAGCTAGGGATAAAACCAACTAAATAAAAAGGGCAAGGGACCTGAACAGACAATTCTCAAGAGAAAACATAAAATCGATCAACAGCTATATGGAAAATGCTCAACATCACTTATTCATTAGGGAAATGCAAATTATAATCACAATGAGATATCACCTCATGCCTGTCAGAATGGCTATCATCAAAAAGGCATGAGAGAACAAGTACTTGATCATGAAGCAGAGGAACAAGAACCTTGTACCCAGTCAGTGGGGAAATGTAAATTAGTGCATCCTGTATGGAAAACTATATAGATATTCCTTAAAAACTAAAACTACAATTATACCTATGATCCATCAATCACACTCCTAGGTATTAACCCCAAGATTTATGATTAGATTATAGAAGAGATTTCTGCACCTGTATATCTGTAATATAAAATAGAAGAACGCATATTATACTTTCTAAATTGCTAAGAGAGTAAATTTCAAATGTTCTCACCACAATATGTTAAAGTTTTTTACATGACAGATATGTTAACTAACTTATTTAATTATTCCACATCATAATCATAAGTATAATATCACTTTGGACACCACAGATAACTTTTATAATTAAGAAATATCAATTTACAATAAAACAAGTCTATATCAAAGTAAGAAAAATATCATAGTGAGTAATCTATTCTTCCAAGAGACTTTCTTCAGAGCAGAAATTGATAAAAATAAAAAATACGAAATCTGTGCATATTAGCACAACTACTGTGGCAATCACTATAAAAAGTTTCCTAAAAAAATTTAGGCATGGAACCACTAAATGACCCCGCTATATCACTCCTCGGTATTTATCCTAAATAACTAAAGTCAGAATACTATAGTGATACATGCAAACCCATGTTTATAGCAACACAATTCACAATAGCCAAACTATGGAACCATCAATGGATGAATGGATAAAGAAAATGTGGTACATATACTCAAGAGTTTTATTCAGTCATAAAGAAAAATGAAATTATGTCATTTGCAGGAAAATGAATGGAACTAGAGATCATTATGTTAAATGAATAAATCAGACTCAGAAGGTCAAGGGTGGTTTGTTTTCTCTAATATGATAAAGCTAGAGAAGAAAAAGGAAAAGAAAGGTGGGGACAGATCTCCTGAAAATCAAAGGAAGATCAACAAAGGAAAAGGACCAAGGGGTGGGAGAAAGAGGAAGTGGTGGAGAGTGATACTGGTCAAATTCTATTGTTCTGTTGTGTGCATTTATGAATATGTAACAACAAATACCATCATTACGTACAACTATAATGCACCAATAAAAATGTGGACTGAGAGAGAAGATCCAGAACAAAAATAATAAAATTAAATTTCAAAATCTCTTTAAAAAAGAAAATGGCTATAGTGAAAAGCCTAAACTTTCTTAAATAAAATGTGGAAAATTTTCAATTAAAAAAATACAAAATGCAAGAGCAGAGTAGATAATCAATGACACCATAAGAAAATTAATTAACCTGACAAATATCTTTGTATACTGATCAGAAAAGAGAGAGAAAATAAGAATATAGGCAATGAAAGAAATGATTATCACTAAAGATTCTACAGATACAAAAAGTATAAGACTATAAAAAGCAAACTGAAGCCAATAAAATTTACAACTTAGATGGAATAGACAATTTTCCTTTAAGAACACAAACTACAAAGGGTTACACAAAAAGAAATCAATAACCTGAGTAGAAATAACTCAAATAATTTAAATTGAAATTAAATTTAATTCAATCTTTCTGACAAAACTTCAAGGTCATATGATGTCACTGATGAAATCTATCACACACATGTAGAAGAAATAAAATCAATTGTTCACAGCCTATTTCAGAAAATAAAATAAAACGAAACTTTCTCATTCACCCTAAGAGACCAGCATCATCAAATACCAAAGCCAGATAAAGTCTCCGGGTGGCTCAGAGGTTGAGTGCTTGTCTAGCACATGTAAGGCCCTGGGTTTGATCCCCAGCAGCACAAGTGGAAAAAAAACAAAATCGACCTGAGTACAGAGCCACCTGCCTCGACCCAGCTAATTGGAAGGTGGAGGCAGGATCATTCCAACTGGGGAACTAGAAGACCTATGTGATTATAGAAACAAAAATGTCAAACAAACTGTAGAATGTTAAATTCAATAGCATCCCTTTTCTTTTATACCATTTTTTGCTTTCTCATCCATTTATGATTTGGTGGTGGTGGTTTTTGGTTTGTTGTTGTTGTTGTTGTTGTTGTTGTTTTTTGAGGTTTAGTGTTCATGGTTCTTTGTTTTTGGTACAGGGTATTGAACTCAGAGGCACTCAACCACTGAGCCACATCCACTGAGTTTGTATTATATTTTGAGACAGGGTCTCACTGAGTTGTTTAGTGCCTCATTACTGCTGAAGCTGGCTTTGAACTTGAGATCCTCCTGCCTCAGCCTCCCGAGTCACTGGTATTACAGGCATGAGCCACTGTGCCCAGCTTTGGTTCTGTTTGCTTACTTTGTCTCTCTTCTCTCTCTTTCTTTTCCCTCTCCCCCCACTTTACTTCTCTCCTACTTGATGACCTTTACTTGCTTCCTTCTCTTTTGCTTTCTCTTTCCACCTGTTCAATATTCTAAACTTACTTTTGCCTTCCTACCACATTTTCTTTTCTCTTAATGAACTATATTTTACCATCTTTTAAAACTAGTGAGTTTATATAATTTCTTCCCCTGCAATTCATGTTGTTGTGGCTGTTAGTACTGCCGATGTCTTAGTTGACATATGGTATTTGCTTTAATGATATACCTAGTTCATGGTTGTGATTGCTGTGATTGATGTTATTAAATTCTGATCCAACATAACTGTTTTGTGGTTCGTAGTGTCACAGATGTCATAGTAAGCACCTGGTGATTTACTTTAATGCCAACTATTCTTCACTGCTCTTGTTGCTGTTGTTTATTTCCCTCTTTCCTTTGAGGTCTGGAATCTGGTTTGACACTACAAGTTCATGGAGTAGATACTCTGCTGCTGAGATACACCCCCAACACAGCTAAGAGAAAGCATACCTTGCCACACACAACCTAACCTCGCTCAAACTTGAGCAATACTTTAACAAAAATAATAGGGGAAACAAAAACCCAAACCAATGACCAGGCCCCAAGCAGAAATGGCATAAAAAAAATCAGTGAAATATAATAGAAGACAGAGACACAAACCCAACAGATACATTAATCATATTCATGACAAAGGCACAAAAAAAATGTGTGGGAGAGAAGACAGTCTTTTGAATGATGCTGGGCAAACTGAATAGCCACCCGAATAAGAATAAAACTAGATCTCGCTCCCTGGAGTGCTCGCTCTCTCTCTTTCTTTCTCTCTCTCTCTCTCTCTCTCTCTCTCTCCCCACAAAAACCAACTTGAAATGGGTCAAATGCCTGGGAATTAGAACAGAAACTTTGCAACTGGTAAGAAAACATAAAGTCAAGGCTCTTACACACAGACATAGTCAATGACTTCCTCAATAGGACCTCTAAAGTCCAGGAAATAATACCAAGATTTCATAAATGGGATGGCATCAAGTTAAAAGGCATCTGTAGAGCAAAGAAAACAGCTAAGAAAATGAAGAGAGAGCCTAAAGAATGGGAGAAAATCTGTGCCAGCTACTCTTCCTACAGAGTTAATATCTTGAATAAAGAATTTATTTAGGATGTGAGGGCGATCTGGCTGTGACATCTGTCACCCCATTGATCACCAGGGTTGATTCGGCTGATCTGGCTGGCTAGGCAGGTGTCCCCTTCCTCCCTCACCGCTCCATGTGCGTCCCTCCCGAAGCTGCGTGCTGGGTCAAAGAGGACGACCTTCCCCGACAGAGGAGGACCGTTCTTTGGTCAAGGGTATACGAGTAGCTGCACTCCCCTGCTAGAACCTCCAAACAAGCTCTCAAGAATTTATTTAACACCAAATGATCCAATCAATAAATGGGCAAAAGAGCTAAACATACACTTCTCAAAAGGAGAAATACAACAAATATGTGAATTTGGTCAACAAATACATGAAAAAATGTTCCACAACTTTAACCATCAGGGAAATGCAAATCAAAACTACACTGATAGTGTGGCCCAAAGGAACTTAGTAAGATCCTGTCCCAAAATAAAAAATAAAAAGGGCTGGGGATGTAACTCAGTGGTAAATGACCCCTGGGTTAAATCCCCAGGATGAAAAAACAAAACAAAACAAAACAAACAAACACTACACTGAGACTTTTATCTCATTCCAATTAGAGTAGCAATCATCAAAAATATAATAGTAATTGTGGGCAAAATGTGGGGGGAAAAGGAATATTTATATTCTGTTGGTAGGATAGTAAATTAGTACAACCACAAAGGAAATCAATGTGAAGTTTCTTCAAAATACTAGTAATGGAACCAGAACATGACCCAGATACCCACTTCTTGCGATTAGTTCAAAAGAACTAAAGTCAGCATATTTAATAAAAGATGCATACCAATGTTAACAACAGCACAATTCACAATAGCCAAGCTATGGAACCAGCGTAGGTGTTCATCAACAGATGAATGGACAAAGAAAAGGTGATATATTTGCACAATAGAGTTTAATTTGGCCATAAATAATAATGAAAATAAGGCATTTGGGGAAAATTAATAGAACTTTGGAGCAATAGCTTTAGTGAAATGAGCCAGTCTTAGAAAAGACCAGGGTCATATGTTTTCTCTTATATATGGAAGCTAGAGAAAAATAAGGAGGGGGGAGCAGGGGAGGGTGAAGCAGGGATCTGATGAAATTAAAAGGGAACAAGTAGAGGAAAGGAAGCAGGAGAGGGATAAGGGGAAGGTAATGGGAGATACTAAGGAACGAAATGAACCAAATAATGCTATGTATATCCCACTATTATGTATCATTATCTGAACCAATAAAAATATTAATTAGAAAAAAGAGATGGGAGCAACCCAACTGTTCATCCATGAATAAATGGAGACACAATATGTGGTGTATACATACAATGCTATATTATTAAACCTTAAAAAGGAAGAAAATTCTGACACTTCCTACATAATATCCTACCTTGAGGATATTATGCTTTGTGAATAGGTCAGTCACAAAAAGAAATTCTGTACAAACTCAGGGGAATAAAAATGTAAATTTTTTTTATTAATTAAATGCAAAACCTTTTCTTTTTCTTGAAAAAAAAAAAAAAGAAATTCTGTATGATGCCAATTACATGAGGGATCAAAAATAATCTAATGCACAGAACCAAAAGCTGGCAGTTGCTAGAAGGAAAGGGAATGAGGAGTTATAGATCAATGGGTACAGTTTCTGTTCAGGAAGAAAAGACTTCTGGAGGTGAGTGGTGGTAGCTACACAGCAAGATGACGTCCTTCATGCTGAACTACACACAAGAACACGAAGAGATGGTACATTCTATGTGATATGCGTCTTACCACCATTGAAAACTGAGGAGTAAAAAATAAATTCGACAAGGCAAGACAACATCAAAATGAAGATAAAAGATAAAAACTGTATCATCTCAATTAAAAAATAAAAAGTCTTTGACATAATCCTAATTCATTTCTGATTAATATTTATTACAAACAAGAAAAAGAAGGGACATTTTAAAACCTGATAAAGGAGATCTCAGAAAAGCCAAGAGATGAAATCACACTCAATGTCAGGATGACTGTTTTGACCACGTCTATTCATTATTTTTTGGGAAATTCAACCCAGAGCACTTAAGCAGGAGAAAGAAATGAAAGGCATCTAAATTGGAAACAAAACCTCCACATGTGATACACAAAACATAAGAAACAAAACAACAAAATTGGAGTGTCCAGGTTCATTTTGCATGAATGTTCAGAGCAGTACTATCCATCCAGCATAATATGAAAACAGTCCACATGTTCATCAAGATGAACAAATGAAGTAATGTGCCAAATCCATAAATAATTTATGGGAGGCTCACATCACAGCAGTTGATGGTTTTCTGAAGGGAACCCGAGGGCACAGTTGATGTTATTAACATCATAGAGACTGGAAAATAATAATTGTGCTGGAAAACACACATCACCCAGCAACTTGTGGCTATTCTTGGTTCACTGCACACACCAGCCAATCTGCATCATTGCGTCTCATCTAGATATCAGCTCTATGTAGTGGTACAGATTTACCCCCATTTGTCTGCTTTAGAAACTGAGCTTGGCACCCAAGGACATGTAAGATCAGAACTGGGCTACATGTACCACTACACAGAGCTGATATCTAGATGAGACGCAATGATGCAGATTGGCTGGTGTGTGCAGTGAACCAAGAATAGCCACCAGTTGCTGGGTGATGTGTGTTTTCCAGCACAATTATTATTTTCCAGTCTCTATGATGTTAATAACATCAACTGTGCCCTCGGGTTCCCTTCAGAAAACCCAGATCCGTGTTCTCAAGTGACGTGTTGGCCAACTCAGAAAGTACACCAGTGTTCAAACCACGACTCCAAGTACAGTTCCCTGCCCTGATTTTTAATTGCTGGCACTCCAAGCACAAGTCAGCTGGTGGGAAGCTCTGTCTTATTGAGCCCTCTGTGATCAGCTTTATGCTGAGGAAGTGACAGACATGAGTGGGGAATGAGACAGAAACAGGAACTGAACAGGAGCTGTGGAAAGAAACAGGGCGACTGGAGACAAGAAGAGGGAGAGTCGCAGAACACAAAGCCAGTGAGTCTAGGGAGGACAAGGAGGTGGATGACCTTGATGGCTAGCTGGTAGATGGTGGGCCACGGGGACCACACTACTGCCTCGAGTGGGCCCATGAGGTGGTACCTGGTGTTCTGTGTCAGGCTCTAGCATACACTGAAGATGAGAGAAGCTCATCAGCAGAAACACCAGCAACCTGCACATGAGCCTCTGATGACGGGATTTCAGAGAGCTGCAGACAGGGTAAGCACTGAGGCAAACGGAGACCTCCCGGAGCTACCCGTTAGAAAAGCCTCACAGGAAAGAAAACAATCGGGGTGCTTCCTGGAACGATCCTCAAGGTCTACCACGTGTTTACTCACACATCTTGAGGTTGGACGGGCAAAGTGACGGTGTTTATTATGAGTAAGAGGTGAAGAAGGCTATGCAGAGGGGTATGGAAGGCCTGCTCTCTCACTGAAACAGACTGCTCAAGAAGGTGCTCTAGTCTGGATCTGGAATGGCCCCCGAAGGTCCAAGAGTTTGGGGACTGGTCCCCAGGGTGGCACCACCGGGAGGTGGTGGAAGCTTTAAGAGTGGGGCCTGCTAGGAGGTCTTTGTGTCTTGGAGGATATGGCCTTGAAGAGGACATCTGGACCCCAGCCTTCCTTTCCTTTCCTTCAGGCCTGGTGGCCAGGAGGTGAACACCTCTGTCCACCATATGCTTCCGGCATAGTGTGCTTCCTTGCCACAGGCCCAGAAGCAACGGAGCCAACCAATCGTGCACTTCGGTGTCAACCACAAAACTTTTCCAAGTTCATCTTCTCAGGTACCTGCTACCTTAATGGAAGCCTAGCAAGGTAAGTCTGGCCCAGGGAGCCAACTCCCCTCTGCACTGCTTCTGCAGGCTTGCGACCTCCAGAGAGCTGGGAGTACAGGAGACTTGGCTGCAGGCCCACTGAGGTGACAGAAGCACCTCTGCTTCAGGGCACCGTTAGCGTGATGACCTACCCGTCTCCTGATGACAGAAGAATTGGGGAAACCTGCCTCTGGGGCCACCTGAACTCACTTTCTCTACGTTCTGGCAATATTTCCAGGACAAGATGACTCTATTTCCTGGGCTGGTGTCTGCTTGGAGGGGACTTGTCACCACTCAGATATCTGAACAGAAGGTGGAAGAGTGACGATTCCCTGAAGGCTTGCGGCACTGAGCTTCCTGACCATGACGGCCAGCACCAGTGGCTCCTGTTACAATGATCAGGTGTCCCATTTGCTGGGGACTAACGGGTCCCCTGGGACTCAGGACTTCTAATGTCTGTGTCTTGAACACTGGGAGCATCTCAGGACAACCAGTGTGAGTTGTCACACAGTTGCAGGAGAGACTCGATGCCATGTTTCCAAACACCACAGCTGGTGATGGATTCAGCCCTGGTCTGCTAGTCATTCAGGACACGTGACAGGGTATCTACAAATGTAACCAGGTACTCTCATCGTGTTTATCCCTCACTAGACAGTGGTCACGCAAACCCTCTGCTTGGGTTCAAAATGGTGCCCCTCCAAGCCAGCTGTCCAGCTCACAGTGCTGGCTCAGTGTTCCCTGCCCACCCACAGGCACCAGGGCAGACACTGCACCACTGGACACCCGCACCGCAATGTTGCTGCTTTGCCACCCAAGCCTATCATCAGGGGTCTTGCCCTCAAGTCCCTGGTGTACTCCTTTATTGAGGATTTCTATCACTTTTTCTAAAATGATGGGTCCACAGTGCTTGGGATTGTTCCTGCTGTTCAGGAAGATACCTTGAGGAGAACCGCTGTACACGATGGTTTCATGATGCTCCTGAGGAACATGTGTGTCTCCTTAGCTTTGTACAGGATGTGCCCACAGACAAGATGCTGTGCATATCTACGGTCCCTTCAAGGGCCAAATATCCTGAATCCCCTTCTGTTTCCAGTGGGAAAAGGCTCCTCCCCACTGTCCCTGCCCCTGCTTCACCACAGAACCCCTTCACCAACAAGGGCGGCCACGTCAGTTGGAGATGCCTGCACACTCCATCCCGGCGTCCTAACCTGACATCCCACACCGGGGTTCCAGCACATTCCCAGTAGCCCCAGCCTTCCGTGCCAACCCAGAGGACTGAAACAGGAATGAGACAGTGGTTTCTTCAAGTCTTTGCTCAGGTTCCACTTTGCAGCTCATCCAGTCAACCAGTACAATTTGTGGAAAGAAGCTCCAGAAGAATTCCTCTACTGCCGCCTTCCTTGGGATGAACAGTCTCAAATACCCTCTCCGGCCCACTTGAGAGAATCGAGACTCACCCCCTGCAGCACTTCATAACAGGCAGAGACCACGGGCTGGGGTTGTGGCTCAGTGGTAGAGGGCTTGCCTAGTATGTGTGAGGCACTGGGTTCGATTCTCAGCACCACATATAAATAAGCCAATGAAATAAAGGCCTATCAACATCTAAAAAAATATTTAAAAAGAAAAAAAAAAAAAAACAGGCAGAGACCAATCATTGATCAATGAGGTGTTAGAGGCAAGAATGCCGTGTGAAAAAAATTCCTTTGTGTCCTGATTGCAACAGCGAACTATCTAAAGGCATTCTTTTCTGAACTATGGTAAAATACAACTGACCAAACATTCCCTGTCTTCATTGTTTAAAGTGAACAACTCGGTGGCATTCGGGACAGTCCCAATGCTGTGGAACCACCACGCTCGAGTTCCAGGACATTTTCATGCCCCGAAAGGAAATCCCTTCCTATTATTTATTCACTGCCCATTCCCTTCTCCCCTAGACCCTGGGAACAAAATGCTCTGTCTTTACGGATTTATCCACTCTGGATATTACACTGAAATGTAATCACACCATATTTGGCCTTTTTTGTTTGGGTTCCTTTACTTCGCATCATGTTTTCATGGCTAATCCACTTTATAGCATTTATCTGTGCATCTTTTCTTTTTACGGCTGAATGCTATTCTCTTGTACGAAGGTACACATTTCATTTACCTATTCATCTGTTGATGGCCTTGCTGATGTACAACTGTTTATCTCATTGTGTGCTTTGTATTCTTGGGATACCTACCCAGAAGCTAACTTCTGGGTCCCATGGCAATTCCATGTTTCACTTGCTGAGGACCCATCACACTGCTTCCACAGGGACTGCACCACATGACATTTCCATCGACCATCTATGACAGCTCTAAGCTCCTACACCCTCACCACACGGCTTTTCTTTTTCTCTTAGAATAGTCATTGGAGTGATATGGACGGCTATATCAGTACATTATGTTTGCATTTTGCTAACGACTAACCTAAATTTAGCATCTTCCCATGTGATTGTTTTGGTTTCTCTGTCTTAATTTGGAGAAATGTCTGTTCAAGGCCTTCACCATTTTTTAATTGGGTTGTTTCAGTTGCTTATCTAGTTAGGATACTAGACCCTTCGGAGACATAGGATCAGCAAATATCTTTCCCATGACATGGTTGTTTCTTGTGCTTGATATGATGTGATGTCATATCTACAAATCATTGGCAAATCCAAGGTTTTGAAGATTTAACCCAGGGTTTTCTTCTAAGAGTTTTGTGGTTTTACTTTTATATTTGTGTCTATGATCCATTTTAAATTAATTTTTGTGTATGGTGTGAGGTAATGGAACAACTTCATCTTTTGATGTGGATAGGCAGTTGCTCCAGAAGCATCTGCTGAAGAGACCATCCTTTCCATTTGAGTGGTTTTGGCACCCTTGTAAAACAATGAATTGATTAAGGATGTCTGTATTTATTTCACTATTCTCAATTCGATTCCATTAATCTACATGGAAAAGGCATTTCTGAGACTATTAGAGAATTACTTATGAACTGAAAATTAGATTTCAGTTATGAAATAAATTTTTTTCTTAGTTGTGATAATTGCGTTGTGGACATTAACAAATTTTCTTCTTTGATATGTTTAACATAAAAGTATAAAGAGATACCTAAATAACACAAAGTATTTAAGGATCGAAGGATATACAAGGGTTTGTTTTTTTTCTTAGACTCAAGAAATTTTTTTCAAAGGAGGAAAATAAGGGATAAATAATCTTGACAGCAAAATATTAACAATTATTTGAACTTAAGGATGGATATATGGCTGTTTCTTACATTATACCATCTCCCTCTCTGTGTGTGTGTGTTTCTGAGTGTTCAAGTTTGTATGTGATTCTGAGTGTGAAAAGTGTTTTGAGATGGGATCTCTATATATTACCCAGGCTGCCCTAGAACTTCTGGGCTCAAGAAATATCCTGCCTCAGCCTTCTAAGTTGCCGAGATTCCACACACACACCACTATACCTGGCAGTTTGAAACTTTGGTAAAAGGTTAAAATAAATAATCTTGGTGGGAAATCTTGGACTTATGCACTAAAAGATGAATTTGGATTTAGATTTGGATTTGGGGATGGAACTCAAAAGTGAAAGAAATGTATAAATCAATTATTGCTCTGTAACTGCATCCCCACCCCAGCTTTCCACAGCTATAGCTGCTCTGAATTCAACAGATTCATCCTGAACTTCTTGCAGCTGGATCCAGTCATCAATTCCAATGATACCAGAAATTGAAAAAGACTGGGAACGATTGCTTTTTCCCCCAACAGATTAATTTTAACAGTCGCCTCAATGAGGATGATCTGCTTTCCTTGTTAGCATGAGTAATCGCATCACTAGGTACAATTAGCCTGCAAAAACTCAAGAAGACTTTCTTACAGGAGGCCCTCAGGAAGATATCTTACGTAGAGCCAAAGACACTGCACACAGTCACACAGTGACACACCACACATATGCAAACACAGACATACTTGCACGATTGAGCACACTCTTATCAACACAGTTCTTTCTCATCTGAGATGCAATTCCTCCTCCATCAGTACTAAGACCGCTTTTTCACAAGATAGCCTGCCCATCGGAAACAAAGATGGAGAAAATTACATGACCCACAGCTCTTTTGATGGAAATGTACTTTTGTACGTGTGCTATATTCACCCTCTAATCAAAGGGCCGTTTTGAAGTCTGAATTGCTCTTTGAGAATTTCACTTGCTTTGTATTTGCATTCATGAATGCATGCACACATAAAAATCTTTAAATATATAAGAGCGCTCATACATCTGTCCTTCAATACCTATGTAAAACCACATATTTGTGTATTTTGATGAATGCACAGACTTCTATTATGTCTTTATATTATTGAATAAGCATATTATATAATCATACGCATAACTGAATATAAACAAAATTATCTGTGGTTCAATATGTTTCATATTTGACAGACATCTCTAGATGATCGGTGACCCTTTCGGCCACACTGAACTCAGGGCTAGTTTAGGAACTTGTAGGCCACCACCTTTGGGTAGACAGCAAGGGTACCTGGGCACTTCAGTTGATGGGGCATAGAATAAAGAGAAGCTCTCTGTCAAGAGGCTCAGCCTCGTGTGGTCCTGTAACTTGCATCTCCTTGCCTGGTCTTGCACAAAGCCATGCCTAAAACTGTAGTCTTCCACTCTTTTAAAAAATAAGAGTTGGCGTGGATGTGGGGAAAGAAGCACACTCATTCGTTGCTGGTGGAGTTGAAAATTGGTGCAGCCATTCTGGAAAGAAGTATGGAGGTTCCTCAGAAATCTTGGAATGGACCCACCATTTCACCCAGCTATCCCAATCCTTGGTTTATACCTAAAGGACTTAAAATCAGCATACTACAGTGATGCAGCCACATCAATGTTCATAGCAGCTCAGCTCACAATCGCAAGATTGCAAAACCAACTGAGATGCCCTTCATATATACCATATATACCACAATGGAATATTGGGGTATATATACACAATGGAATATAACTCAGTCATAAAGAGGAACAAAATTATGGCATTTGCTAGTAAATGGATGAAGTTGGAAAATATCATGTTCAGTGAAATAAGCCAAGCCCCAAAAACCAAAGGCCCAATGTTCTCTCTGATAAAGTGGATAACAATAAAAAATGAGTGGAGGAAATGGGGAGAAGAGAAAAATGAAGGAACTTGGATGGTGGAGAGAAAAATGGGGTGGGAGGAGGAGGGGATGGAAAGATAGTAGAATGAAACAGTATTACCCTATGTATAGATATGATTACATGAATATTGTGAATCTACATCGTATACAACCATAGAAATGAAAGGTTGTACCCCATTTGTGTACAATGAATCAAAATTCAGTCTGTAAAAAATAAAAAAAAATATTTAAAAGTAAAAGAAGATTGCTACTGAAGAAATAAAGAGCTTTATTTCACTTTGACATCAGTAGGCTGAAAAGATATTCTCACTAAGCCCCTGAAATTATGTTACAGAACATGATTCTGCTACAAGATCCACTGAACATGGAAGACGACAGAATAGTCAATAAAAATGAATAATCCATCCATAATAAAACTGAAGTGAGATATCAGGTGTACAACATTTCTAAGTATGCATTCACAAAGATTATTACTCTTGTATTGGTCAAGATGTTTTCAATTCTAAGTGATTCAATCCCAATTTAAACTGCCTAGACATGATGGTTTATTACACAATGTTTTGGAAATAAGTGCTCCAATAAACAAAATGAGTCATTCTATGGTGTGGAAGACTGTCTCCTAAAGATCTAGTGTTAATGGCTTGGCCCATGGTGATGCTTAGGGAGGTGATAGAAACTTAGCGAGGTAAGGGGAGCTCAAGGGAGGTCTTCGGGTCATTGGGGTGTGTACTTGAAGAGTACTGTGGAATACCAGCCCCTTCAAGTCTTGCTGTTTGCATCCACGCACCTGAGGTGCATGGTTTATCCCACCCTAGACTGCCATAATGTGCCACTCACACCAGAGATACAAAGGGATGGGGGTTACTCAACCTGGGCCTGAAAACATTAGACCCAGGAGCCAAAAACAAATCTTTTCTCTACATAGGTTAACTGCCTTAGGTGTTTCATAATAACAACATGATGCTGACTAACACAAGATGTACAAAAACCAGGGAGGAAATTATTTGCAGATGCACAATCTCAAAAAATCATAAGAGAAATTACAAATATGACTAAATATAACATAAATGAAGAAAATCCAAAGATGCACCTTACCAATAGCCACTACAAAACTGAAATATAAATTACCTGGGGAAAATAGTTGCAAAGATAGCAAAATGCCTAGGAATATATTTTATGAAGAAAGAAAAATGCTTACATATATAAAATATGAATTTTTGTTAATGGGCATAAAATAATATCTGAAAAATAAAATTGATTGTATAATCCTAAATGGAAGGGCAAAGGCAAAATGGAAACATGTCTATCATTTGTAAACTAGAAAAGTATTTAATGTAATATTAAGAGAGTCCTAGGGGTGTGTATTTATTTCTTAGAATGAAACAAAACAGGGCTGGGGACACAGCTCAGCTGTTAAAGTACTTGCCTCACATGCACAAGACCCAGGGTTCAATTCCCAGCACCACTTTAAAAAAAAATAATGAAACAAAACAATTTTCAATTCTATGTAGGCGAATACATTGGGAGAATCACTAGTAATACTTAGAAATAAAAATAATAAATGTACGGATTAACTTACAGATATTAACACACACTAAATGCTACTTAATCAAAATATGGAATCATGGCATGAATAGATAAATAAGCCAGTAGGATAAAACGGAGTTCAGAAGCAGATACAAAGAACATAGAAAATTAAAACTTGGTGCACATGCATTTCAATTCCACAGATAAAGACTGGAATTATTCTAAAATGTGTGGGACAATGGAGTATACTTTGATAAAATAATTACAACTAGATCCTTATTCTGTGTGAATTAAAGCTCTCACTGAAAAATATGTTTTCAATGTTGGCAGACTTTGCTGTTTATATATGCAAAACCTGGAAAGATGAAAACAAGTTGAAATGCAGAAATTAGTAAATGAAAGTTAAACAATTTAACTACCTAAAAGTGAAAATACCATACGACAAAAGATGAAGGTCAATGAAAAATTATTTACACTATGTACATTTTAAAAGACTAACACATAAGAACTTTATCGCAATTTATTATGAAAAAGAAAACAGCCCTGTTTAAAAGTATTAACAAATGTGATTATGTGATTTACAAAAGAGGTTATGCAAATGGTCACCATATCTATGAAAACAGAATGTAAAAACTGTAGGAGATACACACAGTATTTGCAAATTTAACAATCTTTTTAGCTTCAATTTTGTTAAAGTCAACAAACTTTAAAAGTTTGACATCTGGTGCTGAAAAAGGCATGGAAAACTACAACTCAGGTATACTACTGCTTTTACTACAAGATTTTTCCAAGATTTGAAACCAGTGTCTCAAATCCATTAAAATGTGATATATGCATACCATCAAATTCAGCAACTCTATGCCTGAGATAAAAGCAAGAATATGGAAATATTTGGAGGCAAAGAAAATATTTAAGAGGCTTACCAAAGTTCTGTTCATAAAGTCAAAGGGAGAAAAGGCTTCATTGTCTATCACCATTGATTGGAGAAAACAGTAAGGAATACACAAAGTAAAGCTTTAATGCTATCATCAAAAGAACCTGTTATATCCATACGTATTGGATGGGGAAAATGCTGAATATTTGTTGGCAAGTGAAAAGTGCAAGCTAAAGAGCACTATGTCCAGTCCATTATCACACATTATTTTTTAAAGTAGGTATAAATTTTGTATTAGATAACTTCATATACACACAAATTTTCAAGAAACTAAGAAGATGCAGAAAAATACAGGAGGACTTTTCTACAGGAGGAAACAGTATCAGCATAAAAGAATATTTTGCCAGTGTAGCTATGAAACAGTATTAAAACACGACCTGGAAATTACAAACAATTTTATCAATTGCACATATTCATGGATTAATGAGGTTAGAATTCTAATGTTTGAAAACCCATAGCTAAATTAATTGAAGAAAAAAAGTTCATGATACCAGAAAAAAACTCTAACTACGACATGTGCAAATAACAAATCAATGTTGAGAAGATTTCTCTTTTCAACATCCAAGGCCAAGTGCTTCTCAATGTGCTAAAGGAGACACAACGTACCTTGGGCAGTGGCTTCCCCTGGTGGCAGTTGATTCCACCTATGAAGATCATGTTGGGCATCACAGGTCTGGGATAGTCCAAAACAAAGTCAGTTCGTAGTAACCAAATGGACACTTGGCTGGAGAGATCACTTATTGTGACAGGTGTCTGGAGAATTTCAGAGGCGATTTCCAAGGCAGGTTTGAAAAAATAAGGGCAAAATAAATATTCTTCCAAGTAGTGTAGGTGGTTCCTTACTCTTTCCACAAAAGTCAGAGCATCTGAGGACATCAAGAAAAGTTTCGGAACATAAGAGAGAGGACTGGGGCACCGAGCACCTTCTTCCAGAAAATGGCAGAACAGTACCCTGGCAAAGACCACGGATGGAAGTGAAAAGTATTTGGCAACAACTAAGCCACACATATCAAAAGGATCCAAAAACACTGCATCAAAAGAGCTCTTCTTTAAGAAGTCCACTAATTTCTTGTCATTAAACAAACTCCTACACCGTGAAAAAGTGATGTTAAAAAACGCCTTGGATGAACCCATTGCTAGACCATACAAACTTTGTTCTGGAGTTTTCCATTGAGTATCAAGAAAAAACTTGAAATCCCGGTCCAACTCCTTCAGAGTGTAAGAAGTTGAGTAAGTCTTCACTGTAAAGTTGGATGCCTTCCCCAGTTGCCAACTGGCCTCTGGCATGACAGCCACAACTTCATGCCCTCTGTGGATGAGTTTCTCCACCACCGACCGCATGGTAAACCAGTGGCTGCCATCCATGGGCACCACCAGCAGCTTGCCTGCCTGGGCAAAGCCAGATGCCAGCAGCAGACACACACACAGAGGAAGGGGGACAGGCAAAAGAGCAGGAGCCATGGGACAGCTGAGGCCCAGCAATCAAGCCTCTTGGATACAAAGCCCAAGGGATATGGTAGGTGAAAGAAGTGCAGGCACTTAAATACCAGAAGAGTTGGTTTGTATTCAAGAATTTCTGAAAATATATGACACCCACTGTCAGTGATTTACTCAGAACGGCCCTAAAACGAATAACACCGGTTGAAATAACCTGCTTGAATGATTTCCAGGTTTAGAATAGCTTATGATCTTTGCCTTTAAGGAGTGTCAGGCCCTGTGACACATGTGATTTTAAAAACAGTCCAATGACTAAGCCATGCATTGAAACTGGTCATGAATAAGGATGAAAAGGCAAACCTCAAGAAAGATTGCATTTTGGAATTTGTCCAAAAGTAAAACCAGGACATAATCTTCAGAGCACTGAAGACTCTGCTCTGAATGAAATGGAAGATCCAGCTTCAAAGGAACACCTGGAAGGCCCTTATGCCTGACCTGTCCCTGGCAACGAAACTGTGGTCCATGACAGAGTGTGACATGGACGTGCATTGTTGCTGTCTCTTCAACTTTCAGCAGGATTCATGCTCCATTTCCAACCCTTCTGAGGCTCTGAGATGCTGCAACAGGATTGAGAGTCCACTCCATGGATCATGCCAGGGTTTTCATCCAGCATGGCTTCCATCTGTGGTAACTCGCTTTCTCTTGACACCTCCAGAGCAGTGGTGTCACCCAGTCAGTGTTTGCTGAGCACATGATGTCATGTCCTAGCCAGAGATTGAGCTCTGCTGTGGGCCATGACCTGTGGGCCCTCCTTCAGGGTTCCATGTGCTCCTCCATGAGAGAACACAGAGAACTCACACAAGGAAACTTTGTTATTTTGGAATCAACTACAGAGGGTGGTTTACATACCTTCTCAGGTGAGCACTATAATGCTGTAACTATAATGCACCAATTTAAAAATGTGGGAAAAGAAAAAAAGGAAATTCTGGAACATTTTACAAAAGGGATAAACCTTGAAAATATGGTACATAGATCAGCCAGTCACAAAAAGACCAATATGATATGGCTCACCTTATATAAGTTATCCACAAGTCATGTTTGTAAAATTGCAGAGTGGAATGCTACTTTTCAGTGGCTGGAAAGAGGAGGGAATGTGGAGTTACTGTTTAATAGGTACATAGTTTCAGTGTGGGAAAATGACAGTTTTGGAGATGGAAGGAGGTGGATGGTATTAAGTACACTCCTACTACTGCAGCAGACTTTTAACATGGGCAAGAAGGCAAATTCTATCTGATATATATTTTACCAGAATCAAAAATAACAGTTTTTAAAAAGAAAATCAAGGTTATACACTCTATAAATAATCCAAAAAAGTAAACCATGGAAACAGCTCAATAGGCACAAAAGAACTGTTTATAAAAACCAAAATGCATTACTAATAAAAGTTCTCCGCAAACTAGGAAAAGAAATTAACTAATCAAAGGGCATCTTAGAAAAGCCCACAGCTGACATCACATTCAACGGCAAATGAATGAATTCTTTACTGTTCAGATGAGACTTGAGTCCAGGATGGATGCTCTGACCACTTTGGTCCATCCTTGTTTTGGAGGTGTAACCCAGAGTGCTTAAACCCAAGAAAGAAACAAATCACATTCAGATCTGAAAGTAATAGTAAAATTGTCTCATTCCCAGATAGCGTGACCATCAATGTTGAAATTCCAACAGAAACTACAAAAATCTCCTAGAATAAGAAAATTTAGCATAATTGCAAAATACAAAAATCAATACTCCAAAATAAGTTAAACTCTGTTTGTATAATATATCAAATACACTCTACTGTTATGTATATCTAGAAAGAACAAATAAAAAGTACTCAAAAATCTACTTTAGGGGGTTTGGGGGTAAAAAATCTACTTTAGGGGGTTTGGGGGTGGGCGTATAGCTCAGTTGTAAAGTGCTACCCAGCATGCCCTGGTTCAAGGACAGGAAAAAAAAAATCAATTCCAGAAGTGGAGTCTAGAAACAGCTCATAGAAAGTGCTCAGTGGGAAAAAGGAAAACATTGTGAGGGTTTTTTACTTTTAGTGCACTCTCACGTACATTACTTACAATTCGTGAAGACGAAATAAACACTGAGGAAGGTACAAAGTTTCAGGGGCACCCTGGGAGGCGCGGCTCGCGGGGCACCCTGGGAGGCGCGGCGCGTGCTGATACCTGCGTTTTCGGAGACCCGCCCTCGCCAACATGGCAGCTCCCACCTGGGGCGCGTCAAGTCCCTTCAAGTTTTGGCTGGGGTGGGGGTCTGTGCATTAGGCAGTAAGTGGAACCAGCGCCCGGGGATCCCGGGAGGGACGTGGGAAGCTAGCGATGGTGTGGCGGCGCGGCCTGACTAGGGCGAGCGGAGAGCGGCCCGGGCCTGCCTGGGGACGCGGCGCGCTCCTGGATGGAGTTGGTGGTTGCGGGCCAGTGTCCCGTGCAGGGCTGGAGGGTAGGAGGGCCCGAACCTCGGCCGTGGAGTGCGGGAGTCGGGAATCCAGACTTGGACCTCCCTGCCAGACTCTCGAGTTCCACTTCTGTGCTTTTTTTCTGAGGAATGAGTTGAAAAGGATAATTGCACTTCGGGGCTTCCTGTCACTTGGAAACTGCTGGGCGCTTTGTATTTCTCGCCACCAAGTGACCCTCTGCCACAGTCGGTGTACAGTTAGGCGCAGGTCACCTGGGTCCCCAGGGCTCATGTTCCTCTCGGCGAAGTGCACCGGAGGACCTCAAGAGTGCATCACGTCAGTGGCAGCCTTCCTTCCCCCAGAGACCTCCTCCCTACTCTCCAGTTTGGGGACAATATTCTGAACTGCTATAAAAATGATTAATCTGATCCATTTTGTCATTTAAATATGCTCTGGTACAAAGTCCTGAGGAGCGCGAGACGCAGAGATTTTATAAGCAATCGATGGTCCCAAGGCCCCTGCCACTTGTCAGAACCTAGGAGTGACCACCTCACTGGGGGGACTAGGTTTGGTGATGGGCTTTCATTTCACTTGGTGATGCAAATAGGCCGTTTTGAAAGTAGCCTTCATTTATTGTGGGCCCAACTGTGTGTACTAAGTGCCTTTCTCCTATTATGTCATGTGTTTCAATGACCCCTATAGGACATACTGGTATCACATTTTACCTATAAAACAGGCTAAATAACTTGCCAACGGTCACACAAGTTAGTTAGGATGCTGGCATGCATGAAAACAAAATTCAGATTTTGCTGTTTCCAAAACAAAAACTACATATTTTCAAAAGAACAGTAACAAAATGGACAACCTAAGTGTAAGGTGGGAAGATCTGGGGAAAGCTTATTTTTTTAAAATAAAAGCATTTGTATAACATATCATTTCTTTTTAAAGGATAGTATTTACTGTGAACAAAAAGACAGAAACACAAATACTCCACAGCTCTCTGGATGAAAATTTCTACAGTGTACCTGGACTGTATCCAGGCTCCTAATCAAAAATTTCTACAGTGTACCTGGACTGTATCCAGGCCCTCTGAGATCTGAATTCCTCTTTGAGAAATGTGCTTGCATTATATTTATTTTTATAAATATATAGTGTCTTCCAACATATAAGAATTTGCATCCATATATATCCTTTAATACACATATAAAAACAAATGTTTTATTTTTTTAAATTTGTTATACATAAAAACACACATTGGAAACATGGTTTAATGTTTAATGTTTTATAGGCACTTCTAAATGATGGTAGTATATAGAGAGATCCTGTATTCCTAAAACCCTCAGGTGTACGACCTTGAACTCACTGTAGGTTCAGCAAGGGGCAGGGCCCCACCCCAGGGCAGAGGGCAAGAGCACAGGCAGTGCCTCTTGGTGATGGGCACAGTGCTGACAGAGTAAAAGGGAGAAGGGCCTGTTGAATGACTCAGCTTGTTAAGATCCTGCAACTTGATCTCCTTGCTTGGTCTTCCCAAGAGCAGAAAGCCACACCTAGCTTTAACATGCCCAAAAGCATGTTCTCCCAGGTCACATTCCCACCAGTGAAAATGAACAGAAACACTGCACAAACACCTGCCAGCATGGGAAAGGATGGGACTCTGTTACAAAGTGTATTTAGCAGGCCAGAAGCCAGAACCACACATAAAAATGCATAGATCATCCCTAAGAATATACTAGAAAACATATGAAATGTTCCACCAGGAATTCACCACTATGCATTTGCCAAGAACATTTCTTTTGTATTTATCAAGATTTCTTCTGTTGCAAGTGACTGAATACCCATGTCAAGTGCCTGGACCAGTAATACACTCACATATTTCAATAAAAGGAAAATAAGTGATGAAAACACCAGCAGAGGGAATGACTTGCATATGCTATTACCCACCAAATCAAGCTTAAAACTAAGGAAATAGAGGTTTATAACTAGATAGTAAATAAATGCACAAAAGCTGTCCTTTAACTACCAATAACCAGTTTAAAACGAATAAAACTTGCCCTGTGCACAAATAATAAAATGACGAGAAATATATTTTAAGAAGGAAGATAAAATGATTACATAAATCAAATGAACATTTTGCTGATGGACATTTTAAAACCAGTAGAGTAGAGCAGCAGTGACCAGGAGGAGGAAGGGAGGGAGGAAAGGAAACAAACAGGGAAATGAAGCTGACGAATTTTGTGACAACCATGTGTAAATATGTAACAAGTCCCACAGTTATATAGTTATGTGTACCAGTAAAAAAATCACCTCAGAAATAAATTCACCCTAGGCAGGTTCTGACATAAGCCAATTCAATGAAACTAAATTGTGTAAATAGATACAATTCTTCCAGATGATAAGACCACACAGATTTTGTGAAAATAAGTAAATGTAAACACCTAATTGTAGCTAAAAAAAAACAAACAAAGAAAAAACCTTGAATGTGTAAAAAGGAATACATCTTCCTGAAAAGGAAGAAAAAACAAAAAACGTGCCAATCTTTCAATGAAAACATTGAATTTCATATTAACACCAATGGTTTGTTTTTATTTTGTGGACCTCAACAAAACAATCTAACCCTTTATGAAGCAGCATATATAATGTCATCACCAAGAACATTCAGATAAACAGACAGTGAGACATACGTATTTAAGTTTACCACAGACCAACTCACTCAGTACACGGTAGTGCCTCATAAGTAGGTAAGTCAATGGGACAAAACTGAGAGTGCCGAGCACAAAAAATAAAAACATATATACATACTGCAGTTCAGTGCAATGGATGAAGAAAGGAATTAGGACCAAAAGATTTTGGGACATCAGACGATACTTGCAGGAAACTAATAAAATTAGATGCTTGAACTGTATACTTAAAGGACTCTGCAAAAGAAAAAAGATAGCTATACAGGAAGAGTTGACAAAAATGAAACATGATGTGGAAAACTGTTTCCACATCTTACACAAGTTGAGATCCAGAAACTCTTACAGAAAACCTTTACCACTTTAAGGCCACAAAATTGAAAATCCTACACCATAAAAGATGAAGAACAGCTCCTGAAAGTTTATTCACAGCACATATTAAAAAGCTGTGTCAATATCCAAATAGACAACTGGAGAAACTAGTTATAAAAAGACAGAAGCTATAAGAAAAATGGCTAACAAATGTGAATTTGAAATTCCCAAGAGAAGAAATGCAAATGCCCAACATATCTGTGGAAACAGGAAGCAAAAACCAAAGCAGTTACACTCAATATGTTGCACAGAAAATCGACAAAACTTACAAGTTGCCACACCTGGACCTGGAGAACGTATGTAAAAGCTACAGCTCTCATACACGGCTGATCGAAGAGGGCCGGTGCTCAAGACCCTGCAGGCTGTTTAAACATAACAGGAGCACAGCATCTGACCAGCAGTTTTACTCCTAGGACACTCCCAGGGTACAAAGAAAACAGCAAGAATATGGAAACATGGGAGTGGGGAGAAAACATTTCAGAATGGTCACTGCAGTCTTGTTCAAAGAGGCAAAGAGCACAAACATTTTCAGTATCTATCACTATTGGTTGGTTCAAAAGAAAATGGCATTTAAAGCTTTCAATGCAATTAGCTGAATGAAAATGTTGACTTTATAAGTACTGGACTGTGAACATGTCTGCAATACATTGGCGAGTGACATGCAAACTAAAGAACTCATGTACACTTCATTAATAGATATTATTTAATAAAACAGGGCAAAGTTTGCAGTAGATGCATGAATACAAATACAGTAATTTCAAAACAGGAAAAAATACAGACAAAACTGCTCAGAACACTTTCCTATAGGATTGGCAAAAGTGAAAGGTTCACATCCTAATGTGTTTCTCAGGGTTCTTCTGAAGCACTACTAGAAACGGAGCTTAGAAATGACATAAATTCCATCACTGCTATGCACATCAATATCAACGAGGCCAGCTTTATAAAATTTGCTAACCCACGGTTAAGGAACAGGCACAAAACAATTGTTAACCCAGGAAGAAATTCCAGATGCAATGAATGCAAATAACAAGTCACAGCTCAGTAAGGAATCTTTCTTAACGCCCAAAGCCAGTTTTCCTCTGTGTGCCAAAGGAGACACAACGTACCTTGGGCAGTGGCTTCCCCTGATGGCAGTTGATTCCACCAACGAAGATCATGTTGGGCATCACAGGTCTGGGATAGTCCAAAACAAAGTCAGTTCATAGTAACCAAATAGATACTTGGCTGAAGAGATCATATGGTGTGACAGGAGTTTGGAGAACTTCAGAGGCGATTTCCAAGGCAGTTTTGAAAAAATATGGGCAAAGCAAATGCTCCCCCAAGTGGTTTATATAGTTCTCTACTCTCTCCTTGAAAGTCATGACATCTGAGTACTTCATGAAAAGTCTGGGAACATAAGAGAGAGGACTGGGGCACTGAGCACCTTCTTCAAGATAATGGCAGAACACTCCCCTGGTGAAGACCACGGATGGAAGTGAAAAGTATTTGGCAACAACTAAGCCACACACATCAAAACACATTTTGATGCAGAAACACTGCATCAAAAGAGCTCTCCTTTAAGAATTCCACTAATTTCTTGTCATTAAACAAACTCCTACAATGTGTAAACTGTAGTTCAAAAAACCCTTTGTATGTACTCAATATTGCAGACAGTAAACCTTCATCATGATTTTTCATTTGATTCTCAGCAAAAACTTTGAATTCATGTTTCAAATCCTCCAGGGTGTAAGAAGTTGAGTAAGTCTTTACTGTAAAATTCAATGACTGTCCTAGTTGCCAACTCACCTCTGGCATGACAGCAACCACCTCGTTTCCTCTGTGGATGAGTTTCTCCACCACCGACCGCATGGTAAACCAGTGGCTGCCATCCATGGGCACCACCAGCAGCTTGCCTGCCTGGGCAAGGCCAGATGCCAGCAGCAGACACACACACAGAGGAAGGGGGGCAGGCAAAAGAGCAGGAGCCATAGGACAGCTGAGGCCCAGCAATCCAGCGGCTTGGATACAAAGCCCAAGGGATACGGTAGGTGGAAGTACAAGCATTTTATATATCACAGCAGTAGTCCTGCATTCATGAATGCATACAAATATTTATACACTGCCAATGATTTATTTCAGATCTGCAATGATTAATGAGTGGCAGTTGTCGACATACTCCTAGGGTATTCTTTCCAGAGAAGAATAGCTTATCATTGTTTTGGGGAGAATCACGCCCCATACAGCAACGTGAGTATAGAAACACAATTTAAAGCAATGACTTTGGACTTTGGGTATTTTTTCCAAAGCAAAATTTGGCTGTATCTTCAGATTGCCAAAGTCTCTTTTCTCAGAACGATATTGGCAACCCAGTTTCAAAGGAAACACTGAAGGTCCTTAGTCCTAAACTCCTCAGTGGCAGTAGCATTATTCACAAACAACACTGCCCTGGGTCAACCTTTCTACATTTTCTGTTCTGCTTAACCCAGTATTCATGTTCCTTTTCCAAACCTTCTGAGGCCTTTGAAATGCTGCAGTAGAATTAAGAACCCACTATATGGACCTCTCCGGGGATTTTTTTTTATGGTTATGTTCAGGTGTAAGTATAGAATCAACATTAAGTTTACCCTTTGAGATTGGATATGTATATTGGGGTACATAAATATTTATGCATTTATATATACATATATTTGTTGATATGTAGGGTTAGATTTAGGTTTTGGGCTAGAATTAGAATAGCATTTTTCCCATTTGTTCTTTTTAATTATATGTGACAGTAGAATGTATTTTGACATATCACCCATACATAGAGTATAACTTCCCATTCTTGTGGTTGTACATGATGTGGAGTTACATTGATCATGTGTTCACATATGAGCATAGGAAAGTGATATCCCATTCATTCTATTGTCTTTCCCATTCCCGTTCCCATTCCCGTTCCCATTCCAGGGATTTGATCCCATATGGTTACCACACAGGATTGGTTGTGGGATTTTCTGTGTACCTTGACTGTGCGAAAGGTGGGGGTGAGATAAGTACTGTTAACCCCAGGGCCATGGGCCAGTCCACACTTTCCCCATTACTGGAATTTATCACTTGGACTTCAAGAGCCCCCCGCCCAACCCCCCGAGCACACTGGAGGACAGAGTGAGGTATGTATGGTTAGAGAAGGTGACAGGGTGTCCCCCACATGACACAAAATCGCCCTCCCTGCCATGGACAGATCTGGAAGAATGGCTACGGTCACTCAGGGGTTCCTTCAAACCCTCCTAAGAGCTGGTAGGTGCCCTTGCATAGAGATACTGAAGCTACATAGGTTTGTGCCAGATGTAGGTGAGTTCAAGTCTGTGAGCAAAGGTGCCAGAACCTGAGTTTTGGTCAAGGTTTGCAGAAGACCTAGCTAGACAGGTCAAGAACTAAATATACAGCTGAGAGGTTTGGTGCTGTTGCTGCCTCTGTGCCCAGAGACACACGAGTAACATAGTTGAGGTCTGAGTAACTACTGTGCCTCTCAATACCTGGTGTAATCCAGAGCTGGAAGGCCCAGCAAGAAATCCCTCCATCTCAAATACCTTAAAAAGGACTAACTTTAGATTCTTTAATTCTTGTTTGTTCTCACTTCACCAGTGTTATCATCTGTGTTGATTTGCTAGAACTCCCCCCACTATTTGATGTTGAACTCCTTAATCCAAGTTTATGCATTTTTACTTTGATGTAATGTGCTAATTGGATGGATCTGCTCTACTGTTCTTCTCCCTCTGGTCATTTTCTATCTCCCCCCACTCCACCTTTTTTTTTTTTTTTTTTTTTTTTTTGGTACTGTGAATTAAACCTGAGGGCACCAAGCCACTGAGCTACATCCCAGACCTTTTTTTTTTTTTTTTTCCATATATCTTACTTTGAGTCAGGGCCTTTCTAAGATGCCCAGGGCCTCACTAAGTTACTGAGGTTGGCTTTGAACTTGCAATCTCCTGCCTGAGCACCCAGAGCAGCTGAGATTACAGACATGCGTCGCCACACCCACGCTTTTTCTCCTCTTAGTTTTTCTTGTTCTAGTTCCCTTTCCTCACCCTCCCTGTTTCTTCTTTGCTTTATTTGTTACATTTGGGGTTTTCAGGGCACTATAGTTATACATAATATTGGGGTTCAATGCGACATAATCACACAAGCATGAAATGTCATTTGCTTCACTTCAGCCCCAGAACTTCCCCTGTCCCTCCCGGACTCCCTTCCCTGTACTCCTCCTTCCACTCTGCTGCTCTGCCATCCTCCTCACTGTTTATTCTTTTTCTTTTTATCCCTCTTCTTCTTACTCTTTTATTTTCATGCTCTAAATTGTACAATATAAATTTTGCTTTCTTTGAAACTAATTTTTAGCCTATTATAGTGTATTACACACTTTTTCCACGTTGGTACTACTGGAGTTATACAGGACATTTTCTAATAAGTTTTCGCAGAATTACTACATTTTCCCTCAAGTAGTCACAGTTATAGGTGATTACCGTCTTCTCTCAAAGCAGTGTTTGGGACTGACCTAAGCATCATGGGCATGCTAAGTGGGTCCTCCGACACAGAAATATGCTGCTGACTTCAGACACACAGTAAAGAGAAAGCACCTGACTAAAAAGCCTCCGTACGAAAATGGGAGCGAGATACAGCTGCTGGCAGATGGGTAAATCTCAACAGAGAAACACAGGAGACATGAGAAAACAAAGAAAGGTGACACCCCCAGATTTTATAACCCCCAACAGCTGAATCCACAAATATCAAAGTGGATGAACTCTAGACAAAGAATTTAAAAACGGATTGTTTAAATGAAGAATGAATTAAAAGAATCTCTAAGGATTTAAATGAAGCAGAAAACATGGGATACAAAAGAACATTTCAATAAAGAGAGATTTTCAAAAAGAACCAAACATAAATATTAAAAATGAAAGACTCGTTCAATATGTCCAATAAAAGCTGAATCAAATAAAAAATTCTGTTGAAAGTCTCTCCAATGGATTAGATCAAGTAGAAGACAGAATCTCAGAGCTTGAAGTAAAGGGCCAATCATGAGTATACACACAGTATTAAAGAAAAAAATAAGAAACTGACATTAGAATATACAACACTGAGACACCAAACTTTAGACTCACTGGCATTGAGGAAGGAGTGGAGATTCAGGCTAATGGCATTGATAACCTATTCAGTGACATAAGAACAGAAAATTTCCAAACCTTGGGAACAACATGGACATCCAGATACTGGAAGCACTTAAAACCCAAATAGATAAAACCAGAAAGAACCTCTCTGCAACAAATTATAAGTAAAATGTCAAAGATCCAGATCAAGAAAACAATTTTCAGGCTACAGGAGGCAGGCACCAAACAGGTCACAGAGAAAAATCAATCAAAATAACCTCAGATTTCTCAGCAGAAACCCTGAAGCCCAGGAGGACTTGGAACAATGCACTTCAAGCCCTGAAAGAAAATGTCCTCCAACCAAATTGCCTATATCCAGCAAAGTTATGCTTCAGAATTGAAGAAAAAATAAAAGCCATCAAAGATAGCCATAAATTAAAGGAACTCATGACCAGTAAAACAGAAAAGCCTAAGATACTAAATGGAATTCTACACACAGAGGTAAAAGATAAAAAACAACCACAAGAGTTCAAGAAAGAATAAACCTCATTAGAAGGGTAGATAAGCAAATGAGAATTAGAATTGAATCAAACATCAAAAATAAATTTAAAATGGCAGGAAGTAATAAATACTTCTCTGTAACACTAAATGCAAATTGTCACAATTCTCTAATTAAAAGATATCGACTAGAAGAATGGATTTAAACACAAGACCCTACTGTATGTTGTCTTTAAGAAATACACCTGATAAGCAAAGCCATCCACAGGATAAAAGGGAAAGGAGAGAAAACGATATTCTATGCAAATGGAACACAAACACAGGCAGGAGCAGTTATTCTCATGTCTGACAAAGCAGACTTCAAGTCAAAATTATTCAGAAGAGACAAAGCAGGTCACTACATACTAGTAAAGGGAATGATCCAACAAGAAGATAAAATGATAGTAAACATTTATGTCCTAAACATCAGTGCACCTAATTACATAAAACAAGAGCTACTTCACATAAAGGTTCAGACAGATTCCAACTGAATAATAAGAAGTGATTTCAATATACCTCTCTCACCCACAGATAAGTCATTCAGACATAAATCAGCAAAGACATATGAGACTTAAGATGTACTATAGATCAAATGGACTTAACTGACATCTAAATAATATTTCGTATAATAATAACTGAATACACTCTTCTGAGCTTCTCAGGGCACTTTCTCCAAAACAGACCATATTTTAGGCGACAAACCAAGTCTTAGAAAATACAAAAGTTGATGTGAATCCTTCAAACTTATCAAATTAAAATGGAATGAAAGTAAAAATCAACAGCAAGAGAAACGACAGAAACTATATAAACACATGGAGACTGAACAACACACTTTTGAATGATGAGTGGGTCACTAAAGAAATCACAGTTATGATTACACAAATGGTATGCCTTGACTCCATGTACAAACAGAGAAACAACATGTATCCCATTTGTTTACAATAAAAAAAAATAAATTTTAAAAAACGTAATTGAGAGGATTTACATCCTCCTCTTAATTCCAAAAAAAAAAAAAAAAAAATCACAGGAAAAGTTTTAAAATTATTGGGGGAAAAATGAAAACAGAAACACAATATACCAGAACCTCTGAGACACAGCAAAGGTTGTTCTAAGCAGAAAGATTATACTTTTTCAAGACTATACAAAAATTAGATAGATATAAAATTAAAAATCTAGTGATACATCTAAAGGTCTTAGAGAAAAAAAGAATAAATCAATCCCCAAACCACTAGAAGAAAACAAGTAATAAAAATCAGAGCTGATATTAATGAAATAAACTTAAAAAAATAATGGAAAGGATCAATAAAACAAAGAATCAGTTCTTTCAAAAGATGAACAAGATTGATATGCTCTTGAGGAAACTAAACAAAACAAGAGAGAAATGACCCAAACTAATAAAACTGGAGATTGAAAAAGAAGATGCCACAGCAGACATCAGTAAATATACAGGATCATTAAAGACATTTTTGAAAACTTAAATTCTAAATATACTGGAGAGTCTAGAAGAAATAGAGAAATTTCCAGACACATACAACGTACCAAAATTGAAACAGAAATAGAAAACCTAAACAGACCAATAACACTGAGATTAAAGCAGAAATAAAAAAGTTTTCCAACAAAGGAAAGTCCAAGACCAGATGGATTCACAGCTGTATTATACCAGGCCTTTAAAGAAGATCTAATACCACTGCTCCTCCATTATTCCACGAAACAGAAAAGGAGGGAATACTTGCAAACTCACTGTACGCAACCTGTATCACACCTGACACCAAAACCAGGTTAAGGACATGTTAAGGGAAAAAAAAATAAAAACTACAGGCCAATATTCTAAGTGAAAAGTAATTAAAAATAGTCACATTCAAATATTAGCAAATTAAATTCAACAACACAAAACAAAGATTATACACCATGATCAACTTGGTTTCATTCCATAAATGCAAGTGTGGTTCAACATATGTAAATCAATGAACATAACAAGCCACATAACTGGAACCAAGGACAAAAATCATAGCATAATTTTAATAGGTTCATAAAAAGCCTTCAACAAAATTCAGCACCTCTTCATATTGGAAACTCTGAACAACTTGGGATGAAAAAAGTACCCCAACATCATAAAGGCTATGTATGACAAACCCAAAGCGAACATAGACTAAATGGTGAAAGCCTGAAATTATTTCCTCTAAAATCAGGAACAAATAAGAATGTCCATTCTCACCACTCCTATTCAATATATTGCTTGAAATTTCAGGCAGAGCAGTGAAGAAAGAGAAGGAAATAAATATAGAAAAGGGTACAAATAGAAAAGGAAAAAAGTCAAAATATCATTGCTTCCAAATGATATGATTCTACACTTAGAAGATCCTAAAGCTCCACCAGAAGACCCTTAGGTATAATAAACAAATTCAGCAAAATAGCAGGATATAAAATCAGCTTATAAAAATTCAATGGTTTTCTAAACCTCAATAATGAATCCACTGAAAAGTAAATAAGGAAAACAACTGCATTCACAATAGCCTCAAAAAACCAAAAAAACAAAACATAAAAAAGAAAAAACAAACAAAAAACAAACAAAAAAAACCCTGGGCATAGATCTAATAAAAAAGTGACACACTTCTAAAATAAAATTTCAGAACATGAAAAAAAAATAGACACTAGATGATGGAAAAGACGTTCTATGTTCATGGAGATGCAGAATTAATATTCTTAAAATTGCCATATTACCAAAAGTCATCTCCAGATTCAATGTAATACCCATTAAAATACCAATGATATTATTCACATAACTATAACAACAGTCTTAAAATTCATCTAGAAGAATATAAGACAGAATAGCCAAAAAAAAATTCTGAACAAAAAGAGGAATGTTGGAGGCATCACAATGCCTAATTTAAAAAAATATACTACAGAGCTATAGTAACAACAACAACTTGGTAATGAAATAAAAACCAACATGTAGAACAGTGGAATAGAATAGAAGACACAGAGACAAACCCACAGAGATACAGTCATCTGATTCCTTGACAAAGATGCCAAAATCATCGGAGAAAAGATAGCCTTTTGAACAAGTGGAGCTGGGAAAATCAAATATTCAGATTAGATGGATGAAACTATATACCTCTTTCTTTCACCCTAAGCTTTGTTCTATAGGGTACAACCAATCCAGAGGAGAAAAAGGGCATCCAAAATGGAAACAAAGTAAATGTGTCTCATTAATAGATGATATGATCAATACCAACAAAATAAGAGTATCCAGGTTCACTTTGCATGCATGTTCATAGCAACAATAGACAGGACAGCAATAAAGTGGGAACAACCCAAATGTACACCAGCTGATGAATGGATAAGCAAAATGTGGTGAATCTATACACTGAAATATGACTCAATCACAAATTAATGAACTACAGATTCATGCTGCAACACACACAAAAGTGAAACTAAGTGAAAGAACCTATCTTAGATGACCCGATATTATATGACTACATGTCTGTGAAATACCCACAAAAACCAAATCCACAGAGACAGTAAGACACAATGGGTATAAGGTCTCCAGATGGAGTTATTAAAATCTGGAATTACGTAGTGATGATGGCAACCCATATCAGTGAACTTACTCCAGAACACTAAACTGTACACTTTCTGTGGGTTAAATGTGTGGAATGCATCTGACCTTTAAGAAAAAACTCTGGGTTTGAATCCTGGTTCCCTCATTTAACACAGGCATGACCTTAGGCAAGTCACTAGCCTCTGAGTGCCTCACTTTCATCATCAAAAATGGGCTTGTCACCACTGCTGATCTGTGTTCGACCACTTCACATAGTACCTGGTATGTGTCAAACAGATAATCCATGTTGACTTTCATTATATTTAATCTCTAAAATTGAACTAAGGGACAGTTCACCTAGTGAAGTTTAAATAATTGATGGGAGGCTCACATCACAGTAGCTGATGGTTTTCTGAAGGGAACCCAGGGGCACAGTTGATGTTATTAACATCATAGAGACTGGAAAATAATAATTGTGCTGGAAAACACACATCACCCAGCAACTTGTGGCTATTCTTGGTTCACTGCACACACCAGCCCATCTGCATCATTGCGTCTCCTCTAGATATCAGCTCTGTGTAGTGGTACAGATTTACCCCCATTTGTCTGCTTTAGAAACTGAGCTTGGCACCCAAGGACATGTAAGATCAGAACTGGGCTACATGTGAACTTGGGTTCGGATGGCCCCAGATCCGTGTTCCCAAGTGACATGTTGGCCAACTCAGAAAGTACACCAGTGTTCAAACCACGACTCCAAGTACAGCTCCCTGCCCTGATTTTTAATGGCTAGCACTCCAAGCACAAATCAGCTGGTGGGAAGCTCTGTCTTATTGAGCCCTCTGTGACCAGCTTTATGCTGAGGAAGTGACAGACATGAGTGGGGAATGAGACAGAAACAGGAACTGAACAGGAGCTGTGGAAAGAAACAGGGCAACTGGAGAGAAGAAGAGGGAGAGTCGCAGAACACAAAGCCAGTGAGTCTAGGGAGGACAAGGAGGTGGATGACCTTGATGGCTAGCTGGTAGATGGTGGGCCACGGGGACCACACTACTGCCTCAAGTGGGCCCATGAGGTGGTACCTGGTGTTCTGTGTCAGGCTCTAGCATACACTGAAGATGAGAGAAGCTCATCAGCAGAAACACCAGCAACCTGCACATGAGCCTCTGATGACGGGATTTCAGAGAGCTGCAGACAGGGTAAGCACTGAGGCAAACGGAGACCTCCCGGAGCTACCCATTAGAAAAGCCTCACAGGAAAGAAAACAATCGGGGTGCTTCCTGGAACGATCCTCAAGGTCTACCACGTGTTTACTCACAATCTTGAGGTTGGACGGGCAAAGTGATGGTGTTTATTATGAGTAAGAGGTGAAGAAGGCTATGCAGAGGGGTATGGAAGGCCTGCTCTCTCACTGAAACAGACTGCTCAAGAAGGTGCTCTAGTCTGGATCTGGAATGGCCCCCGAAGGTCCAAGAGTTTGGGGACTGGTCCCCAGGGTGGCACCACCGGGAGGTGGTGGAAGCTTTAAGAGTGGGGCCTGCTGGAAGGTCTTTGTGTCTTGGAGGATATGGCCTTGAAGAGGACATCTGGACCCCAGCCTTCCTTTCCTTTCCTTCAGGCTTGGTGGCCAGGAGGTGAACACCTCTGTACCACCATATGCTTCCGGCATAGTGTGCTTCCTTGCCACAGGCCCAGAAGCAATGGAGCCAACCAATCGTGCACTTCGGTGTCAACCACAAAACTTTTCTAAGTTCATCTTCTCAGGTACCTGCTACCTTAATGGAAGCCTAGCAAGGTAAGTCTGGCCCAGGGAGCCAACTCCCCTCTGCACTGCTTCTGCAGGCTTGCGGCCTCCAGAGAGCTGGGAGTACAGGAGACTTGGCTGCAGGCCCACTGAGGTGACAGAAGCACCTCTGCTTCAGGGCACCGTTAGCGTGATGACCTACCCGTCTCCTGATGACAGAAGAATTGGGGAAACCTGCCTCTGGGGCCACCTGGACTCACTTTCTCTACGTTCTGGCAATATTTCCAGGACAAGATGACTCTATTTCCTGGGCTGGTGTCTGCTTGGAGGGGACTTGTCACCACTCAGATATCTGAACAGAAGGTGGAAGAGTGACGATTCCCTGAAGGCTTGCGGCACTGAGCTTCCTGACCATGACGGCCAGCACCAGTGGCTCCTGTTACAATGATCAGGTGTACCACTTGCTGGGGACTAACGGGTCCCCTGGGACTCAGGACTTCTAATGTCTATGTCTTGAACACTGGGAGCATCTCAGGACAACCAGTGTGAGTTGTCACACAGTTGCAGGAGAGACTCGACACCATGTTTCCAAACACCACAGCTGGTGATGGATTCAGCCCTGGTCTGCTAGTCATTCAGGACACGTGACAGGGTATCTACAAATGTAACCAGGTACTCTCATCGTGTTTATCCCTCACTAGACAGTGGTCACGCAAACCCTCTGCTTGGGTTCAAAATGGTGCCCCTCCAAGCCAGCTGTCCAGCTCACAGTGCTGGCTCAGTGTTCCCTGCCCACCCACAGGCACCAGGGCAGACACTGCACCACTGGACACCTGCACAGCAATGTTGCTGCTTTGCCACCCAAGCCTATCATCAGGGGTCTTGCCCTCAAGTCCCTGGTGTACTCCTTTATTGAGGATTTCTATCACTTTTTCTAAAATGATGGGTCCACAGTGCTTGGGATTGTTCCTGCTGTTCAGGAAGATACCTTGAGGAGAACCGCTGTACACGATGGTTTCATGATGCTCCTGAGGAACATGTGTGTCTCCTTAGCTTTGTACAGGATGTGCCCACAGACAAGATGCTGTGCATATCTACGGTCCCTTCAAGGGCCAAATATCCTGAATCCCCTTCTGTTTCCAGTGGGAAAAGGCTCCTCCCCACTGTCCCTGCCCCTGCCTCACCACAGAACCCCTTCACCAACAAGGGCGGCCATGTCAGTTGGAGATGCCTGCACACTCCATCCCGGCGTCCTAACCTGACATCCCACACCGGGGTTCCAGCACATTCCCAGTAGCCCCAGCCTTCTGTGCCAACCCAGAGGACTGAAACAGGAATGAGACAGTGGTTTCTTCAAGTCTTTGCTCAGGTTCCACTTTGCAGCTCATCCAGTCAACCAGTACAATTTGTGGAAAGAAGCTCCAGAAGAATTCCTCTACTGCCGCCTTCCTTGGGATGAACAGTCTCAAATACCCTCTCCGGCCCACTTGAGAGAATCGAGACTCACCCCCTGCAGCACTTCATAACAGGCAGAGACCACGGGCTGGGGTTGTGGCTCAGTGGTAGAGGGCTTGCCTAGTATGTGTGAGGCACTGGGTTCGATTCTCAGCACCACATATAAATAAGCCAATGAAATAAAGGCCTATCAACATCTAAAAAAATATTTAAAAAGAAAAAAAAAAAAAAACAGGCAGAGACCAATCATTGATCAATGAGGTGTTAGAGGCAAGAATGCCGTGTGAAAAAAATTCCTTTGTGTCCTGATTGCAACAGCGAACTATCTAAAGGCATTCTTTTCTGAACTATGGTAAAATACAACTGACCAAACATTCCCTGTCTTCATTGTTTAAAGTGAACAACTCGGTGGCATTCGGGACAGTCCCAATGCTGTGGAACCACCACGCTCGAGTTCCAGGACATTTTCATGCCCTGAAAGGAAATCCCTTCCTATTATTTATTCACTGCCCATTCCCTTCTCCCCTAGACCCTGGGAACAAAATGCTCTGTCTTTACGGATTTATCCACTCTGGATATTACACTGAAATGTAATCACACCATATTTGGCCTTTTTTGTTTGGGTTCCTTTACTTCACATCATGTTTTCATGGCTAATCCACTTTATAGCATTTATCTGTGCATCTTTTCTTTTTACGGCTGAATGCTATTCTCTTGTACGAAGGTACACATTTCATTTACCTATTCATCTGTTGATGGCCTTGCTGATGTACAACTGTTTATCTCATTGTGTGCTTTGTATTCTTGGGATACCTACCCAGAAGCTAACTTCCGGGTCCCATGGCAATTCCATGTTTCACTTGCTGAGGACCCATCACACTGCTTCCACAGGGACTGCACCACATGACATTTCCATCGACCATCTATGACAGCTCTAAGCTCCTACACCCTCACCACACGGCTTTTCTTTTTCTCTTAGAATAGTCATTGGAGTGATATGGACGGCTATATCAGTACATTATGTTTGCATTTTGCTAACGACTAACCTAAATTTAGCATCTTCCCATGTGATTGTTTTGGTTTCTCTGTCTTAATTTGGAGAAATGTCTGTTCAAGGCCTTCACCATTTTTTAATTGGGTTGTTTCAGTTGCTTATCTAGTTAGGATACTAGACCCTTCGGAGACATAGGATCAGCAAATATCTTTCCCATGACATGGTTGTTTCTTGTGCTTGATATGATGTGATGTCATATCTACAAATCATTGGCAAATCCAAGGTTTTGAAGATTTAACCCAGGGTTTTCTTCTAAGAGTTTTGTGGTTTTACTTTTATATTTGTGTCTATGATCCATTTTAAATTAATTTTTGTGTATGGTGTGAGGTAATGGAACAACTTCATCTTTTGATGTGGATAGGCAGTTGCTCCAGAAGCATCTGCTGAAGAGACCATCCTTTCCATTTGAGTGGTTTTGGCACCCTTGTAAAACAATGAATTGATTAAGGATGTCTGTATTTATTTCACTATTCTCAATTCGATTCCATTAATCTACATGGAAAAGGCATTTCTGAGACTATTAGAGAATTACTTATGAACTGAAAATTAGATTTCAGTTATGAAATAAATTTTTTTCTTAGTTGTGATAATTGCGTTGTGGACATTAACAAATTTTCTTCTTTGATATGTTTAACATAAAAGTATAAAGAGATACCTAAATAACACAAAGTATTTAAGGATCGAAGGATATACAAGGGTTTGTTTTTTTTCTTAGACTCAAGAAATTTTTTTCAAAGGAGGAAAATAAGGGATAAATAATCTTGACAGCAAAATATTAACAATTATTTGAACTTAAGGATGGATATATGGCTGTTTCTTACATTATACCATCTCCCTCTCTGTGTGTGTGTGTTTCTGAGTGTTCAAGTTTGTATGTGATTCTGAGTGTGAAAAGTGTTTTGAGATGGGATCTCTATATATTACCCAGGCTGCCCTAGAACTTCTGGGCTCAAGAAATATCCTGCCTCAGCCTTCTAAGTTGCCGAGATTCCACACACACACCACTATACCTGGCAGTTTGAAACTTTGGTAAAAGGTTAAAATAAATAATCTTGGTGGGAAATCTTGGACTTATGCACTAAAAGATGAATTTGGATTTAGATTTGGATTTGGGGATGGAACTCAAAAGTGAAAGAAATGTATAAATCAATTATTGCTCTGTAACTGCATCCCCACCCCAGCTTTCCACAGCTATAGCTGCTCTGAATTCAACAGATTCATCCTGAACTTCTTGCAGCTGGATCCAGTCATCAATTCCAATGATACCAGAAATTGAAAAAGACTGGGAACGATTGCTTTTTCCCCCAACAGATTAATTTTAACAGTCGCCTCAATGAGGATGATCTGCTTTCCTTGTTAGCATGAGTAATCGCATCACTAGGTACAATTAGCCTGCAAAAACTCAAGAAGACTTTCTTACAGGAGGCCCTCAGGAAGATATCTTACGTAGAGCCAAAGACACTGCACACAGTCACACAGTGACACACCACACATATGCAAACACAGACATACTTGCACGATTGAGAACACTCTGATCAACACGGTTCTTTCTCATCTGAGATGCAATTCCTCCTCCATCAATACTAAGACCGCTTTTTCACAAGATAGCCTGCCCATCGGAAACAAAGATGGAGAAAATTACATGACCCACAGCTCTTTTGATGGAAATGTACTTTTGTACCTGTGCTGTATTCACCCTCTAATCAAAGGGCCGTTTTGAAGTCTGATTTGCTCTTTGAGAATTTCACTTGCTTTGTATTTGCATTCATGAATGCATGCACACATAAAAATCTTTAAATATATAAGAGCGCTCATACATCTGTCCTTCAATACCTATGTAAAACCACATATTTGTGTATTTTGATGAATGCACAGACTTCTATTATGTATTTATATTATTGAATAAGTATATTATACAATCATATACATAACTAAATATAAACAAAATTATCTGTGGTTCAATATGTTTCATATTTGACAGACATCTCTAGATGATCGGTGACCCTTTCGGCCACACTGAACTCAGGGCTAGTTTAGGAACTTGTAGGCCACCACCTTTGGGTAGACAGCAAGGGTACCTGGGCACTTCAGTTGATGGGGCATAGAATAAAGAGAAGCTCTCTGTCAAGAGGCTCAGCCTCGTGTGGTCCTGTAACTTGCATCTCCTTGCCTGGTCTTGCCAAGAGCACAAAGCCATGCCTAAAACTGTAGTCTTCCACTCTTTTAAAAAATAAGAGTTGGCGTGGATGTGGGGAAAGAAGCACACTCATTCGTTGCTGGTGGAGTTGAAAATTGGTGCAGCCATTCTGGAAAGAAGTATGGAGGTTCCTCAGAAATCTTGGAATGGACCCACCATTTCACCCAGCTATCCCAATCCTTGGTTTATACCTAAAGGACTTAAAATCAGCATACTACAGTGATGCAGTCACATCAATGTTCATAGCAGCTCAGCTCACAATCGCAAGATTGCGAAACCAACTGAGATGCCCTTCATATATACCATATATAACACAATGGAATATTGGGGTATATATACACAATGGAATATTACTCAGTCATAAAGAGGAACAAAATTATGGCATTTGCTAGTAAATGGATGAAGTTGGAAAATATCATGTTCAGTGAAATAAGCCAAGCCCCAAAAACCAAAGGCCCAATGTTCTCTCTGATAAGTGGATGACAATAAATAATGAGTGGAGGAGATGGGGAGAAGAGAAAAATGAAGGAACTTGGATGGTGGAGAGAAAAATGGGGTGGGAGGAGGAGGGGGATGGAAAGATAGTAGAATGAAACAGTACTACCCTATGTATAGATATGATTACATGAATGTTGTGAATCTACATCGTATACAACTATAGAAATGAAAGGTTGTACCCCATTTGTGTACAATGAATCAAAATTCAGTCTGTAAAAAATAAAAAAAGAAATATTTAAAAGTAAAAGAAGATTGCTACTGAAGAAATAAAGAGCTTTATTTCACTTTGACATCAGTAGGCTGAAAAGATATTCTCACTAAGCCCCTGAAATTATGTTACAGAACATGATTCTGCTACAAGATCCACTGAACATGGAAGACGACAGAATAGTCAATAAAAATGAATAATCCATCCATAATAAGACTGAAGTGAGATATCAGGTGTACAACATTTCTAACTATGCATTCACAAAGATTATTACTCTTGTATTGGTCAAGATGTTTTCAATTCTAAGTGTTTCAATCCCAATTTAAACTGCCTAGACATGATGGTTTATTACACAATGTTTTGGAAATAAGTGCTCCAATAAACAAAATGAGTCGTTCTATGGTGTGGAAGACTGTCTCCTAAAGATCTAGTGTTAATGGCTTGGCCCATGGTGATGCTTCGGGAAGTGATAGAAACTTAGCAAGGTGAGGGGAGCTCAAGGGAGGTCTTCAGGTCATTGGGATGGGTACTTGAAGGGTACTGTGGAATGCCAGCCCCTTCAGGTCTTGCTGTTTGCATCCATGCACCTGAGGTGCATGGTTTATCCCACCCTAGACTGCCATAATGTGCCACTCACACCAGAGATACAAAGGGATGGGACTACTCAACCTGGGCCTGAAAACATTAGACCCAGGAGCCAAAAACAAATCTTTACTCTACATAGGTTAACTGCCTTAGGTGTTTCATAATAACAACATGATGCTGACTAACACAAGATGTACAAAAACCAGGGAGGTACAATCTCAAAAAATCATAAGAGAAATTACAAATATGACTAAATACAACATAAATAAAGAAAATCCAAAGATGCACCTTACCCAATAGCCACTGAAATATAAATTACCTGGGGAAAATAGTTGCAAAGATAGCAAAATGCATAGGAATATATTTTAAGAAGAAAGAAAAATGCTTACATATATAAAATACGAATTTTTGTTAATGGGCATAAAATAATATCTGAAAAATAAAATTGATTGTATAATCCTAAATGGAAGAGCAAAGGCAAAATGGAAACATGTCTATCATTTGTAAACTAGAAAAGTATTTAATGTAATATTATGAGAGTCCTAGGGGTGTGTATTTATTTCTTAGAATGAAACAAAACAGGGCTGGGGACACAGCTCAGCTGTTAAAGTACTTGCCTCACATGCACAAGACCCAGGGTTCAATTCCCAGCACCACTTTAAAAAAAAATAATGAAACAAAACAATTTTCAATTCTATGTAGGAGAATACATTGGGAGAATCACTAGTAAAACTTAGAAATAAAAATAATAAATGTACAGATTGACTTACAGATATTAACACACACTAAATGCTACTTAATCAAAATATGGTATCATGGCATGAATAGATAAATAAGCCAGTAGGATAAAACAGAGTTCACAAGCAGATACAAAGAACATAGAAAATTAAAACTTGGTGCAGATGCATTTCAATTCCACAGATAAAGACAGGAATTATTCTAAAACGTGTGGGACAATGGAGTATACTTTGATAAAATAATTACAACTAGATCCTTATTCTGTATGAATTAAAACTCTCACTGAAAAATATGTTTTCAATGTTGGAGGACTTTGCTGTTTATATATGCAAAACCTGGAAAGATGAAAACAAGCTGAAATGCAGAAATTAGTAAATGAAAGTTAAACAATTTAACTACCTAAAAGTGAAAATACCGTATGACAAAAGAAGAAGGTCAATGAAAAATTATTTACACTACGCACATTTTAAAAGGCTGAATGTTGTCATTCCTAACACAGAAGTACTTTATCAAAATTCATTATGAAAAAGCAAACAGCCCTGTTAAAAGTATTAACAAATGTGATTATGTGATTTACAAAAGAGGTTATGCAAATGGTCACCATATCTATGAAAACAGAATGTAAAAACTGTAGGAGATACACACAAATTTAGCGATCTTTTAGCTTCAATTTTGTTAAAGTCAACAAACTTTAAAAGTTTGACATCTGGTGCTGAAAAAGGCATGGAAAAACTACAACTCAGGTATACTACTGCTTTTAGTACAAGGTTTTTCCAAGATTTGAAACCAGTGTCTCAAATCCATTAAAATGTGATATATGCATACCATCAAATTCAGCAACTCTATGCCTGAGATAAAAGCAAGAACATGAAAATAGTTGGAGGCAAAGAAAATATTTAAGATGCTTACCAAACTTCTGTTCATAAAGTCAAAGGGAGAAAAGGCTTTATTGTCTATCACCATTGGTTGGAGATAAAAGTAAGGAATACACAAAGTAAAGCTTTAATGCTATCATCAAAAGAACCCATTATATCCATACATATCGGATGGGGAGCATGCTGAATATTTGTTGGCAAGTGAAAAGTGCAAGCTAAAGAACACTATGTCTGGTCCATTATCACACATGCTTTTAAATGTAGGTATAAATTTTGTATTAGATAACTTCATATACACACAAATTTTCAAGAAACTGAGAAGATGCAGAAAAATACAGGAGGACTTTTCTATAGGAGAAAACAGTATGAGCATAAAAGAATATTTGCCAGTGTAACTATGAAACAGTATTAAAATACAACCTAGAAATTACAAACAATTATATCAATTGCACATATTCATGGATTAATGAGGTTAGAATTCTAATGTTTGAAAACCCACAGCAAAATTAATTGAAAAAAAAAAGTTCATGAAACCAGAAAAAAACTCTAACTACGACATGTGCAAATAACAAATCACTGTTCAGAAGATTTCTCTTTTCAACATCCAAGGCCAAGTGCTTCTCAATGTGCTAAAGGAGACACAACGTACCTTGGGCAGTGGCTTCCCCTGGTGGCAGTTGATTCCACCTATGAAGATCATGTTGGGCATCACAGGTCTGGGATAGTCCAAAACAAAGTCAGTTCGTAGTAACCAAATGGACACTTGGCTGGAGAGATCACTTATTGTGACAGGTGTCTGGAGAATTTCAGAGGCGATTTCCAAGGCAGGTTTGAAAAAATAAGGGCAAAATAAATATTCTTCCAAGTTGTGTAGGTGGTTCCTTACCCTTTTCACAAAAGTCAGAGCATCTGAGGACATCAAGAAAAGTCTGGGAACATAAGAGAGAGGACTGGGGCACTGAGCACCTTCTTCCAGAAAACGGCAGAACACTACCCTGGCGAAGACCACGGATGGAAGTGAAAAGTATTTGGCAACAACTAAGCCACACATATCAAAAGGATCCAGAAACACTGCATTAAAAGAGCTCTTCTTTAACAAGTCCACTAATTTCTTGTCATTAAACAAACTCTTACACCGTGAAAAAGTGATGTTAAAAAATGCCTTGGATGAACCCATTGCTACACCATACATACTTTGTTCTGGAGTTTTCCATTGAGTGTCAAGAAAAAATTTGAATTCACGGTCCAAGTCCTCCATAGTATAAGAAGTTGAGTAAGTCTTTACTGTAAAGTTGGATGCCTTCCCCAGTTGCCAACTCACCTCTGGCATGACAGCCACAACTTCATGCCCTCTGTGGATGAGTTTTTCCACGACTGACCGCATGGTAAACCAGTGGCTGCCATCCATGGGCACCACCAGCAGCTTGCCTGCCTGGGCAAGGCCAGATGCCAGCAGCAGACACACACACAGAGGAAGGGGGGCAGGCAAAAGACCAGGAGCCATGGGACAGTCGAGGCCCAGGAATCCAGCTGCTTGGATACAAACCCCAAGGGATACGGTAGGCGGAAGAAGTGCAGGCACTTAAATACCAGAAGAGTTGGGGTGTATTCAAGAATTTCTGAAAATATATGACACACACTGTCAATGATTTCCTCAAAAGAGTCTTGATTAATGAATAACATCCATTGACCGACCTGCTTGTATGTTTTCCAGGGTTAGGATAGTTCATGATCTTTGCCTTGAAGCAGCAGCATGCCCTGAAGCACAATGTGACTTTAGTAACAGAATGACTAAGCAATTGATTGGGAAGTGGCCACGTAGACGGGTTAAAAGGCAAACTTCAAGAAAGATTGCATTTTGGAATTTGTCCTAAATGAAACCGGAACTTAATCTTCAGAGCACTGAAGACTCTGCTTAGAATGAAATGGGAGGTCCAGCTTCAAAGGAACACCTGGAAGGTCCTTACCCCGACCTGCTCCCTGGCAATGAAACTGTGGTTCATGACAGAGTGTGACATGGACGTGCACTGCTGCTGTCTCTTCAACTTTCAGCAGGATTCACGCTCCATTTCCAACACTTCTGAGGCTCTGAGATGCTGCAACAGGATTGAGAGTCCACTCCATGGACGATGCCAGGGATTTCATCCAGCATGGCTGCCATCTGTGGCAACTCGCTTTCTCTTGACACCTCCAGAGCAGTGGTGTCACCCAGTCAGTGTTTGCTGAGCACATGATGTCATGTCCTAGCCAGAGATTGAGACCTCTGCTGTGGGCCATGACCTGTGGGCCCTCCTTCAGGGCTCCATGTGCTTCTCTCCCACACTCTACTGAGCACTCCATGTGCTCACAGGGCATGTATTCTTCATGTTCCCACCCTCCTTCCACAGGACCCACACTAAGGGAGAAAATACAGAGAAACACACAGGGACAGAGAAAACACAGAGAACTCACACGAGGACAGTTTGCTGCTTTGGACTCTACTGCACTGGGCACTTTTACACAACTTCCTTCACAGGTGAGCACAGAGGCATTTCTCCAGTAATACCACAAGGAGAATTAAGAGAGGGGTCCTACAGCCAACCTAGGGGCCTCTCCTTGTTAGGAACACACAAAGCGGCTCCCTCTGGACCCTAAATGTTACTAGACCCATTCACCTTGGTGACTGGGGCATGTGCACATCATTGTCGCTGGAAAGCCAAAAGAAGGAGAGTGACATCAGCCATATGGCACAATCTGGAGCCTCAGAATCCACCTCCACACAGAAAGCTCAATGAGCAATGATCTGCAGACCAGGATATCTTGAAATTCCAACTCTTGGGCATAAGCTTGAGGCCATCCAACCAGTTCACAGCACCAAGTCTCCTTCAGCGGGCAGGGGAGGAAGGACGTCTCACTCTGACAATGCCAAGCCTCCTCCTTCCCCAGGTGTCCACCCACCACACAGGGTGCTTTCCCTGCAACATGGCTGCACAGAAGGGAAGGAGACATGCCGGTAGTCATCCGGCCACACTAGCATTCCAAGATGCCTCCAGAAAACCCATTCCATTCTCACCTCAAGGGCAACCTCAGTGGAAATGGCACTTAGACCACCCGAGGCCTGGAAAAAACAAAGAAAGGATGCAGTGCTCACAGTGACCAGTGTGTGCACCTTGGTGGACCTCAGTGTTGCTGCCAGCTAAGATGCTTGAACACAGAGACAGGCCAACCTCAGACCAGCTGAGTTGGCTGCCATAAAGAGCCCAATGGAAGTTCAACTGAGCTTCTGTCCTAGATGGTTTCTTCCTGCCCAGCTCAGTGCCCACCACCTTCATCCCACCGAGATGGGACAGTCCCACTTTCTGGATTCCAAAGTTGTCAGAGGATTCATAATGCTTTGACCTAGAAAGTTAACGGCAGCACTACTCGGTAAAAAATCAGGGCCCATCTCTGTGCATTTGAGGCAAGCGTGGAGTTAGACCTGCTAGGCCTCCAGTTGATTCAGCCACCAGGTACCCATGGCTCACTCTGAAAGGGAGGCATTCCCAAATTGTGCATTGACAACGAGCAGAGCCTCAGGTCATACCTTTCCCAAGAAAGGGACTCCACTGCACCCTCTGCCCAACAGTAGACCCCAAAGACTACAATGGCCCAGTCGGGTTATGTGGTATGTAATCGTCCTCACCAGACACCACTGCAGTACTCAGCCAGGAGCACCGGCCAATGGCAGAGATCAGGCAGTTGTTTCAAGAGAGAGTGGAGCTCAGGCAGCTACCACACCTAACAGAACAAAGGCATGTGGCTCACGAGACTCAAGAGTGAACCACAGGCCTGCCTGCCGATGGTGGTAACTAGCTCGCCCTTCAAGAATCACAGTGTAGGGACCCAGTTTCACAGGACCACAGCCATCTTCACTCATAACCTGGCCCCATGAGTAAACCTGGCCTGTCCCTGCATACTTACATGGCATACTATGGAAAAACACAACCATAACGGTGTCATCGGAGTGTGTCCTGGAAGACCACAGTATGCCAGTGCCAGGAACATGCCTGCCGTCTTTGATGCCACCTCAATAAAACTTGGTGCATTCCTGCTTGGGTGAAGGCCACCTTTGTCATGACCGCTACATAAGCCCCTCCCTGGGAATGAAGTTGCAGGATCTACTGGTCTAGCTGCTTCCCTTGACCAGGTATTTGTCCACAAATTCCCCATGATTCCCCAAACCTCCAATTTTGGTTCTCTAGGATTCTTTTTGCTCTCTCAACACATACTCCCTACGGCTGATATTTCTCTTATATTGGATAATCCCAAATGTCAGGATAGACTAAATGAAGGACTATGCCTGCAGAAGAACCCAAATGAAGGTCAAAACAGGCAGCTGTACCCTAAAATGCACATGCACCAAAGGGAAACCAAACAAATTTTGAGTATGTGAATCATGGCAACTCCCAAGAAAACTAACCAAGTTCCAATCACCGATAGTAAGGAAATGAAGATGTAGGAGATGTCTAAAAAAGAATTCAAAATAATTTTTAGAGAAGGCAATGAACTACCAGTTTCTCGGGTGGAACTTTTCATAAAATTTTGGAAACACATACATAAATAATTTGCAAACATAATTTAATATTTAAAAACAGAATTCCGAGCATTGAAGAAAACCAGGATTGAAGTGAAAAATTCAAATGGAATCCTTAATAGCTGAACTGTTTAAGCAAAAGGAAGGAACAACTATCTGAAAGATGAAACACTGAACTGACCCAGTCAGAGGGGACTGACCAAGCATTAAGAAATTCTACAGGGATCATGGGACTTCATCAGGAGACAAAGTCTTTTCATTACAGAATTTAATTAAAGGGGAAAAATGGCTGACCAGAAAATATAAGAAGTGAGGCCTAAAATCTTCCTCCACTGTGACAACAGATGCCAGCACACAGGTAGCAGAACCACAGAGTTCTCCAATAAAATTCAGTCCTAAGAGGAGAACATCAACTCACCAAATAATCAAACCATCCAATCTCTAGACAAGGGCTGCGGATGTAACAGGGAGGTAGAGTGTTTGACACCATGTGTGAGGTCTCATGTCCAATTCCCATACCCCAACACACACCACCACCACCACCACCACCACCATCATCATCATGGCAAAGGAAAATATTCTGAGAGCAAAATGAATAGAAAACATATCATATACAAAGGACCACCACTATGTCATTCGGATTTCACAGTAGAAACATTGCATGCTAAGAGAGTAGGATCATATATTTAAAGAACTAAAAAAAAAAATGCCAACAAGAATGCTTTATTCAGCAAACCTGCCCCTCAGAAATTAGGAACAAGTACTAGTTTTCAAAACAAAAGAAAAGTTAGGGAGTTTATCACTGCTGGACTAACCTTCTAGAAATTTTTCATCAGAAATACCAGACTACAAACAAGATCTGCTAATTAACAGTGTTGAAAATATGAAAGCCCAAAACACAAGAGTGCAGATGAAATAGAGCCATGTTCAGTACACACCAGGACTGGGATGAGAGGGCCTGAGACCACATTACCTGGCATACTGAAAAGTAAGGTGAGACAGCAAAAATAAACTGTCAAGGCATACACATGACAAAATGATGCAGATTATGACATTTAAACCAAAAAATGTGCAGGTAGGAATACTCATGTGCACTTAGGGCATCCAAGGAAACTTAATTTGATATCAACTTGGAATTAGACTTTGTAAGTAAAGATATTCTATATAAACCTCATGATAAACACAGGGGAAAAATCTTTAGTAGAAATCCAGAATGGTAAGAAAAAAGATACAAAGCATATCACTCCATTCCAACCAACAAACCACAAAACAAGAAACAAATTATCGACACAACAACCAGGAAAAAAAAAAAATCTTGAGTGAGACATTTTTAAGTCTTTACTTATCAATAATTACCACAAATGTCCATGGATTAAATTTTCCAATGGATCAAAAAGAAAAATTTCTTTTTGAAATAAATTTTCAGACTGAAGGATTGAATGGGTTTTTCAAAAGATATGCTGCCTAGGAGGCTCACCTCACTTTTAAGAACACATGCAGACTGGAAGTAAGAAGCTGCAAAAAGAAATTCTACACAATGAAAAGTAAGTAAAAGTAGACATAAAACATAAAAATATATGTTGACCAGACAAAACTGACTGAATAATTGCAGAGGAGCCTCAAGACGGCAGAAGGGACACTGGCCCTGGTTTGCTCCTCTACAGGAGTGCAATTCCAGAGGGAGTTAGAGGTCTTCTGTGATGCCAGGCTCTTGATATCACCACTGCTGCCGGAGAGACCTGACACCATGTTCCCAAGCACAGTAAACAAGGAAAACGTGCAGCTGAAGGTGGACTTAGTCCTGGTGTCTGCTAGTCATTCAGGACATGGGACAAAGTAGCTGCAAATTTAAATAAGGACTCTGATCGTGTTTATTCCTCACTAGACCGTGGTCACACAAAACCTTGGCATGGGTCTGAAATGGTGCCCCTCCAAGCCAGCTGTCCAGCTCACAGTGCTGGCTCAGTGTTCCCTGCCCACCCACCGGCACCAGGGCAGACACGGCAGCACTAGACACCCTCACAAAAATTGGTGCTGCCTTGCCACCCAAGCCTATCATCAGGGGTCTGGCTTTTTATCATTTTTCTCACTAATATGCTCCTTTATTGAGGATTTCTATTACCTTTATGAAATTGTGGGTCCATAATGCTTGGGATTCTCCCTGCTGTTCCGTCACGGCAGACCCCTTGAGAAGAGGCCCGTGCTGTTGCCGCCAACGCCACAGCCAAAGCCACCTGCCACCACCCGGAGGTCTTCTCTCCGCATGCCGCCCACACTGACACCACTGCCGTCCTGACTTTCCCAGGGGCCACTGCGCTGCTGCTGCCCCCGAGGTTTGCTGGAGAGTGCTGGAGCTGTGGTCACACAGCACCTTCGTCCTGGGGTGCCAGCCGCACCTGGGGTCAGGTGCCAGCCCATCTGCACTACTCCCATCTTGGGGCACAGCTGCCTCTGTCTGGGGATACCACCCAGGACCTGTGGGTCCATGTCAGGGTGCCAGGGGCGTTGGCTGTACCTGGGGTCTTCCACTGGGAGTGCTGGTGACTTGCTGCCGCTTCTCAGGGTCGCTCCTCTGTGTGAGCACATCCCTGGTGGTCTCTCTGCAAATTGGAATGGCACTGAGATCTTGGGACTGCAACATGCAGAGCCTGGAGGATCTGAAACCCAGACCGTAGGGTAGTGACTGGGTCTGCATGTGCTGGGTGGGCCTGGCAATCCCATGAAAAGTCAGAGACAGGGCTGAGAAGCTTTGGAATGCCGACGGACATAGTCCTTCAATTTTCCATCGAGATTTTCTTTTCTTCTCTACCATCTCCACTATATTTAAAACCAGGTATTTTTCATCCAGCAGTTTATTGAAGACTGTGATAGATGAATGATATTTTGCAGTTTTGTTGTGTATTCTTATATTTTTATTTTTTTTCTTTATATATATATTTTTCCTCTTGCTCATCTGCTTTCCTGGATTCTCTATGTATTCTCCTGCTAACAGTCAATCTCTATCATTCCTCTTCCACAATGATTCTTACTTTGGGCTTCTCTCCTCCACCTCATAGACATCACATCCTGCCTACTTCTGTCTCTCTTTATCTACCATTTGAAATTGTAAATCCTTTTAGCAAATTTACTGTATTGTTGAGGGCCGTCTTGGACAAGATGGCGCCTGGCAGTGAGCCAAAGGGCACTGGATACCAAAATAAGGAAGTACCCAAAAAGGTTGCTTGCCTACTAGTTCCTTGGAGACTTATGACGTGTTAACACCAGGCTCTAGGATTGGCTATCCAATATCATGCCCCGCGTGAACAGCTCGTGATTCATATAGTGCTATGCTGACATTCCTCTGCACGCTCTCCTGCGTGAGAGAAAGCTTTGCTATAATTAGCTGATAAGCTAGGAGCCTGGGGGAGGAGAGAGGGAGAAGGTAGAAGAAGGGAGATAGTGGGAGAACAAAGGAGGCAGGAAAACATGGAGGACGGAATAAATCTCGTCAACCAAAGATTGGTGGTGTCTCCTTTCTCCGCGCCGGTTCCGCTGGATGGAACAAGTGGTGGCCCGTACGGGGAAATTCTTTCTCCTTCTGTGTCCTCCCAGGTAAGTAACTTAAGGTAAGGTATAGGAAAACTACGTAACTTAAAGTAAGCTATAGGAAAACTGTAGGATAACCTCCCGGAAATCTCTGGCCAGAGTGTATAAGGGGGAGGTCACACAGTCCCGGTGAAGGGACCCCACAGTCCTGGTGAAAAGGACCCCACAGTCCCGGTGAAGGGACCCCAAAGTCCCGGTGAAAGGGAACCCATAGTCCCGGTGAAGGGACCCCACAGTCCCGGTGAAAGGGTCCCCACAGTCCCGGTGAAGGGGATCACATACCTTGGTAAAGGGAGTCTACATTACCCTGGTAAAGGAGGTCAGAAAACCCCAGTAAAGGGAGGTCTCATAACTCCAGAATGGGGTCACAGTGTCTAGAAATCAAATGATAAGAGTCATACAAGATGTATTTAAGGATAATGGGACTGCCATAAATCGATCTACTGTGACACACATGTAACCACATTGGCCAAGGTTAGTCCTTGGTTTTTGGAAGAGGGAGTCCTAAATATTCCACAATGGGAACATGATAAAGAGGATCTTATTAAAGGAGAAAAGCAATCCCCATTACCTAGAGGTACTTTTCCCATTTGGCAGCTCATTAAGGAATGTCTAACATCTAAAAAAGGTAAAATAATAACTTTAGTAAGAAAAGGAAATATGTGTCTGGAAGAGATAAAGAAACAATTAAGTGTAACTTCTCATAAAGAGGTAGAAGAGGAGGAGGGGCTTACTGGGGAGGAATTAGAAAGAGCATCAAGGACACGGTCGCCCCCATCAGTTATATCGGGAAGGAATACCAATCCCTTCCTGGAGGCAGCAGCTCCCCCCCAAGCAGCCTGGCCCCTATATCCCCCAAGATACCCTTGGGTGGAGTTAGCTCATGCTATAAATCAGATGGGTTTTTCACCACGGGGAGAAGAAACCCCCCTTAAGGAAACCTCAGCAGACAAATAGACAAAGATTCCACCAACCTCTGGATTTCAAAACAGTAAAAAATGTTAAGGAGGCAGTGGCTACATACAGCCCACAGGCCCCATTTACAATTAGTATGTTGGAATCAGTATCGGGGCTAAATCTAGTGCCGGAAGATTGGAAAAGGCTATGTAAAGCTGTGCTATCAGGGGGACAGTACCTAGTGTGGAAAACTGCATGGCAGGAAGCCTCATTAGAAAAGGCACGCTGTAACGCTGCCGCAGGCTTTCCCCAAAGAAATGTAGAAATGCTGACAGGAGAAGGAAACTATGAAGGTATTCAACAGCAGATTATTTATGATCCTGGGGTGTACGCACAAATTGCTGCTGCTGCCACTAAAGCCTGGAGGTTAATTCAAGGGACAGGAGATTTACAGGGGCAGTTGTCCAAGGTGATTCAGGGGAGTAACGAATCATTTGCAGATTGTGTTGATAGACTAATCCAAATGGCTGCTAGAGTATTTGGGGATTCAGAACAAGCTATGTCCTTAATAAAACAATTAGCTTATGAGCAAGCAAATAGATGGTGTAAAGAAGCTATAAGACCATGGAAAAATAAAGATTTAAGTACTTATATAAAGGTCTGCAGGGATATCAATGATGCAGTCATTACAGGACAAGTAATAGCTGCTGCTCTTCATGGGCCAAATCAGGGGCAATCAAGAGCTAAAGGAATAATATGCTTTAAGTGTGGGCAAGGAGGGCACTTCAGAAGAGACTGCCCTGAAGGGCCCATAGGATTAAAGCCCAGGAGAACACCTAAGACTAGAGAACAGCAAGGGACAAATCAACCTGCCCCAGGTCTCTGTCCCCGGTGCCCAAAAGGAAGGCACTGGGCGAGATTTTGTACATCAAGATTTGACATAGAGAGAAATCCTCTTCCTACCCAGTCAAAAAATGGCTAGGGGGGCCCAACCTGGGGCCCTCAAATATACGGGGCCTTTCAGAATCCCATAGTCCTGATCCCCACTCACAATCCTTTCCAACTATCTCCTCCTTGTCCCGAGGAACATCAGGGAGCGGGAGATTGGACCTCTGTGCCTCTGCCCGACTTGTTTTAACCCCAGAGATGGGAGTACAAGCGGTCCCCACGGGCATACATGGACCACTCCCTGAGGGCACAGTAGTATTATTGTTGGGGCAGAATTCCACAACTCTGTCAGGATTACAAGTATTTCCAGGAGTCATTGATTCTGATTATACTGGAGAAATAAAGATTATGTTATCTTCCCCTCGAGGGGTATCTGTTGTTTCTCCAGGAGATAAAATAGCACAAATATTGATATTGTCTAGCCATCATGGGGCCTTTCCCAGTTCACAAAGGACTGGAAAAAACAATGGGTTTGGATCCACAGGATCATGTGTCTTTTGGGCACAATCAACAAAATATAGACCCATGCTTAAATTAAAAGTTAATGGTACTCCCATAGAGGGTCTAATAGACACAGGTGCTGACATCTCTATTATAAGACAGAAAGACTGGAACAAATCATGGCCTGTTACAGCATCCAGTACTACCTTACAGGGACTTGGATTTGCCCAAACCCCATTACAAAGTTCAGCTGTATTATCTTGGGAGGACTCTGATGGGAAAAGGGGAACATTCCAACCTTGTGTATTAGCTCACCTGCCTGTCACTCTTTGAGGAAGAGACATTTTAACACAGATGGATGTTGTCATTTCTTCTTCCGTTGAGCAAAATATGTCCTGTCTAAACCCAACTGTTTTGCCACTCGTGGTGAGACAAGGTTATATCCCTGGAAAAGGACTAGGCAAAAATTTACAAGGTGTTATCTGCCACATTCAAGCCGAAGGACAAACAGGGACTGAGGGGCTGGGTTTTCAGGAGGGGCCACTGAACCATTACAGATAACATGGAAAGCCAATAATCCTATCAGGGTCCCCCAGTGACCCCTTTCTAAAGAAAAAATAGAGGCGGCCCAGGAAATAATCAACAATTGAAGGAAAACCATATCATTCCTTCCACTTCCCCTTGGAATACACCCATTTTTGTCATAAAAAAGAAGTGTAGGAAAGGGCAACTTTTGCGAGATCTGAGAGCCATAATTTCCAGTATGCAGATTATGGGCCCGGTGTAACTGGGTCTCCCCTCGTTAGCTGCTGTTCCAAAACATTATCATATCATCTCTATAGATATAAAAGATTGTTTCTTTTCCATTCCTGTGCATCCCGAGGATAGACCTCGATTTGTCTTTTCCGTTCCTTCTTTAAATGATGCAGGGCCTACTACTAGATACCAATGGGTGGTCCTTCCCCAGGGAATGGCAAATAGTCCCACTATGTGTCAAATATATGTTGGCCAGGCTATATCACAGATTAGACAAAATTATAAAGAACTTTATTGTCTCCATTATATGGATGATATTCTTTTGGCTCACAGAAAACAGGAGACTTTATTTAGGGCATTTAACAATATTATTAATACCCTAGAAAAATGGGGATTACATGTGGCCCCAGAAAAGGTGCAAACCCACAGCCCTATTACCTTTCTAGGACATCAAATATTAGATACCTGTGTTAGGCCACAAAATATTCAATTAGGCTCGGAAAAGCTTAAGACTCTAAATGATTTCCAAAAATTATTAGGTGATACAAATTGGATAAGGCCAAATTTGGGAATCACCACTGGTCAACTTAAGCCTCTGTTTGATATTCTCCAAGGAGATTCAGATCCTACATCCCCCAGAAATTTAACTCCTAAAGGTAGAAAAGCCTTGAGTTTAGTAGAACAAGCTTTAGAAAATGCTCATAGTGATAGAGTTGATCTATCCTTGCCTTTTAATCTCATAGTATTAGATTCTAAATATACTCCTACAGGTCTATTGTGGCAAACTGGACTCCTGATATGGATCCATTTGCCAGTGTCCCCCAAAAATGTTTCCCTGTATCCTGTGATGGTAGCAAATCTAGTTACATTAGGACTTAAGACAGCCCTTCAAGTTTTTGGAGTTCATCCTCAGACAGTTATTGTCCCATACACAGCAAAACAGATTGAAATACTAGTTATCAATAATGAAGATTGGGCAATTGTCCATTGTTCCACCATGGCCACATTTGATAATCACTTGCCAAGTTCACCTATTGTCAGCTTCTTCAAAAGACATCCTGTTATTTTCCCTCAGGTTGTTAAGGCTCAACCTATCCCAACAACAAATACAATCTTTACAGATGGCTCCTCCTCCGGCACAGCTACAGTAGTTTCTGATAAAGTACAGACTGTTATTACTTCTCATGAGTCTGCTCAAAAACCTGAACTAGAAGCAATACTAACTGCCTTACAAACATTTCCTGGGGAACCTTTAAATATTTATACTGATAGTCTCTATATTGCCCAGTTTGTGCCACGGCTTGAGACAGCTGGACCCATTAGTCTTCAATCTACCTTACAACAATGCTTTTATCAAGTACAAACTCTTCTGTGGGCTCGCAAAGAACCTTTATATATAGGCCATATCAGAGCACATTCAGGCTTATCTGGGCCTTTAGCTCAAGCAAATTCTACTGCAGACTCAGCTACTCGAGATCCTCATGTGTTTAATATTGTACAAGAAGCAATTAATTTCCATAAAGATTTTCATGTCAATGCTACTACTCTCAAAATAATATATAACATTACAAAAGAACAAGACAGAAATATAGTAAAACAGTGTCCTGCCTGTGTGCCTCATTTATCTGTTCCTCATTTTGGAGTCAATCCTAAAGGACTCCTTCCAAATCATCTATGGCAGATGGATGTCACCCATATCCCTGAATTTGGTACTTTAAGATTTGTACATGTAACTGTAGATACCTACTCAGGATATATATTTGCTACCGCCCATACAGGGAAAAAGACAAAAGATGTAATCAGTCATTGCCTTCAAGCCTTTGCTACTATGGGAAGACCAAAATCATTTAAAACAGATAATAGGCCTGCGTATACTTCTTCTTCATTTCGACAGTTTTGCTCAAAGTTTAATATCTATCATTCTTCAGGATTGCCCTACAATCCACAAGGACAAGTTATCGTGGAAAGGGTTAATCAAACATTGAAAGTCTGCTTAACTAAACAAAAAGGGGGAATAGGGGCATTAGCCCCTCCCAAGAACAGACTTAACCTTGCTTTATTCACCCTCAATTTTTTAACTTTGGATGCTATGGGCTCTACTGCGACTGATAGACATTTTAGTGGAAAGTCTGGTGGCCATCCACAAGCAATGTGGAAAGACATCTTGACTGGGTCCTGGAAAGGACCTGACCCAGTATTAATTTGGGGGAGAGGATCTGTTTGTGTTTTTCCTCAGGACCAACAACAACCTATCTGGGTCCCGGAGCGCTTGGTAAGAACTATCCATAAGAAAGAAAATGGCACCGAAATACAAAATGATGGTGATGGTGGTAAGCCTGCTGTTGTTAGCCCTTCCTGAAACCTTTGGGGATATATCACTCATGACACACAAGTTTTCCTCAATTATTTCCTAGTACAGAACTTCTAGGTATCCCTTACCTACCAGCTGGTTCCACTGTATAGCCACTTATTACTAGTCTAAACTTCAAGTTAAAAGGTAGTCTTTGCTTACTCTGGTTACCACCTCAGAAACAGCCATGATACAGGGAGGCAATCCCTCTCTCATTCAATAAAGGTGCCGTCAAAAGCAAGCCTATAGAAAGGGAAGTAATACACCTGTTTATAGTTATACAGGGTGCGAGGCCAATTACTCTTCCTTTTATCAGGCTTTCCCCCCTACTCCCGTATGTGTCACGTCTCCATTTGTGTTCATTCTGTCTAACAGTTCTAAGTTTAATATTAACATTACTAATAACAATGATAATGATACTGAGGTCCTTAACTGTGTTATGTGTTAAGAGTGTTATGTGTCTAGTTGTTTGGGATGCTTCACTATTTCCTCAGGTTGTGATTGCCAGGATTCCAAAATTCATTCCAGTCCCAGTGATCTTAATTCATAGTGAGTGGAATTTCCTACCCGTGAAAGCAAAAAGAGATTTTGGTATCTCAGTCATTATAGCCTTCGCTGTTGCTGCAGCGGCTGCTGCGGCTGCTGCCACTTCTGCTGGACTTGCCCTACGAACTGCTATTCCTATTGCTCACGTGCTCAATAATCTGTCACAAGCCACTGCCGAAGCAATGACAGCCCATGAAAACATCAATGCGCATCTCGCCACAGGAATCCTGATTCTAAACCAAAGAGTGAACTTACTACAAGAATAAGTGGACATGTTGACTGTTACCGCACAGACAGGCTGTCTAGTGCACGCTCAAGCACTATGTGTTACCCCTATACCCTATTCTAATATTACTGCTGCTACAAATCTGTCCAAACAGCTTGGAAGCATGCTTAATGGAACATGGACTAAAGAGTTTACTAATTGACTACCTTATTAAGAAATTCTATATTTGTGGTAAATAGTACTCAGGTCAAGGTCCCGGGTATACCAGAAGCCTTTAGTTTCTTACAGTAAGCGTTACAATTTGGTAAACTATGGATGGGAAGTTTTGCTATGATGGGGTTGTTGTTCTTGCTGTTACTGTTGCTGCTCAGATATCTGTTGTCTCTAAGGAGTCGTCAAAGACAGCAAGCCTTAGTGGTACAGCAAGCCCTTATGGCCATGGGCCAAGGCTCTGATCCTCAGATTTGGTTCTCCCAATTACAGAACTGGTAGTCAATGACGGGTAAGCACAGGGTGGACTTTATAACAACCTAAGACAGGGATCAAAGCATGCCAACAGCTCTTTGACTCCCAATGACGGGTAAGGATAAAGTCTGACTCTGGCACCTAAGACAGGCACAGTCGCTGTCCTTTTCTTTTTATAACAAAAAGGAGGAGCCTGTTGGGGGCCATCTTGGACAAGATGGCGCCTGGCAGTGAGCCAAAGGGCACTAGATACCAAAATAAGGAAGTACCCAAAAAGGTTGCTTGCCTACTAGTTCCTTGGACACTTATGACGTGTTAACACCAGGCTCTAGGATTGGCTATCCAATATCATGCTGCACATGGACAGCTTGTGATTCATATAGTGCTATGCTGACATTCCTCTGCACGCTCTCCTGCGTGAGAGAAAGCTTTGCTATAATTGGCTGATAAGCTAGGAGCCTGGGGGAGGAGAGAGGGAGAGGGTAGAAGAAGAGAGATAGTGGGAGAACAAAGGAGGCAGGAAAACAGGGATGACGGAATAAATCTCATCAACTAAAGTTTGGTGGTGTCTCCTTTCTCCGCGCCGCTTCCGCTGGCCGGAACACTGTATATATCGTAGACAATAATTGAAGTCATCATTTCTGTGAGAAAACTGTGGACGTCTTAATAGAACTACTGGGTTTGGGACTGTACATTGTTTGCATTGTGTGCTGCTGATATTGCTCTCCTCCTTAAAGCAAGGTACTAAAGACCTTCAGGGACATTACGAGTCTGCAGGGTAAAATCTGTGCTTCCTCAGATACATACTGCTAGATGGGAAAACACAAGAACAACATGAAAAGACAAGGGAACAAAGTGCCCCGAACAAACAAAGATGCTCCAATAACAGAATCCACTGACAACACAGTAGAAGAAATGTCAGAGTAGGAGTTTTCAATGTACACAGTTAAACTGATCAGCCAAGTAAAGGACAAGATAAGGAGTGAAATCAAAGAGAAAATACAGGAAGTGAGAGATCACTTAATAAAGAGCTCTAGAATGTGAAAAAAAAAAAATCAAGCCGAAATCCTCAAAGTGAAGGAATAAATAAAATTATACGTTCAATGGAAAGTGTCACCAACAGACTAGGAAGACAGAACCTCAGGGAATGAAGACAAAATATATAATCTTGATAATGAAATTGACCAGGAAGAGAAGGTGGTAAGAAACCATGAACGGAACTTCCGATAATTATGGGATAACATGAAAAGACCAAATTTAAGAGTTATCAGGATAGATGAAGAAGCAGACACAAATCAAAGGGATGCACAATCTCTTCATGACATAATATCAGAACATTTCCCAAGCCTAAACAATGAAATGGAAAATCAAATACAAGAGGCTTATAGGACCCAAAATGTACAAAATTATAGCAGACTCACACCAAGACACATTATAACACAGAGAATGAGGATAAAATCTTAAAGGCCATGAGAAAAAAATCAAATTACGCATTGGGAAAAACCAATTTGGATCTCAACTGATTTCAAAACCCACACCCTCAAAGCTAGCAGGTCCTGGAATAATACATTTCAAGCTCTGAAAGCAACTGAATGCTAACCAAAAATTTTATATCCAACAAAATTAAGTTTCAGATTTGAAGATGACATAATAACCTTCCACGATAAACAAAAGTAAAAAGAAATCATAACTAGAAAGCCTGTACTACAAAACATTCTCAACAAAATATTCCATGAGGACAAATTTTTAAAATGTAAAAACCGGCAAAGGGAGGAACTACACTGAAGGAATAGTCAATCAAAGGAGAAACCAAGTCAAATTAAAAAACAGAAATAAACCAAAATGACTGGGAATACAAATATATCCCAATAATAACCTGGAATATATGGCCTAAACTTATTAATCAAAAGACATAGGCTTGCAGATTACATTAAAATACAAGACCCAATGGTATGCTGTCCCCAAGAGACTCACCTCATAGCAAAGACATCCACAGAGTGAAAGTGAAAGGATGGGAAAATCATATCACTCACATGGATCACGTAACAAGCGGGGGTTTCCATCCTCATAGCAGATAAAGTGGACTTCATGCCAAAGTTGATCAGAAGTAAAAAAGAACATATCATACTAATTAAGGGAATTATTCATCAACAAGCCATAAAAATTGTAAATATTGATGCCCCAAATAATAGGGCAGCTATGTACATCAAACAAACCCTTCTCAATTTCAAGAATCAAATAGACCACAAAACATTAATACTGGATGACTTCAACACCTCTCTCACTATTGGACAGATCTTCCAAACAAAACCTAAATAAGGAAACTATAGACTAAAGAACACAATCAATAATTTAGCCTTAACAGGTACATATACAATGTTTCATCCATCAACAAACGAATACACTTTCTTCTGAGCAGCACACAGGTTCTTCCCTTAATTAGACCATATTTCATGCCAAAAAGCAACTCTTAGTTAAAGAAAAAAGAAAATGGAGGTAATACTCTGCATTCTATCACATCATAATGGAATGAAATTAGAAATTAATGATAAAAAATAGAAGGTATTCTAACACCTGGAGACTAAGGAATACACTATTGAATGACAAATGGATAGCAGAAGAAATCAAGGATGAAATTTAAAAAATACTTAGAGGTAAATGAGAATACTGATACAACCTATCAAAATCTCTGGGACACCATGAAGGCAGCACTAAGAGCAAAGTTCATTGCATTGAGCTCATTCATTAAAAGAATAAAGAATCAACAAATAAATGACATAACATTATATCTCAAAGTGCTAAAAATAAGAACAAATCAACACCAAAAACAGTAGAAGCCAGGAAATAATTAAAGTCAGAACTAAAAATTAATGAAATTGAAACAAAAGAAACAACTTCAAAAATTGACAAAATGAAAAGGTGATTCTTTAAAAAATAAATAGAATCGATAAACCCCTAGCCAAGCTAACAGAGAAAAAGAAAACTCAAGTTACTAAAACACGTGATGTCAAAGGAAATACCACAATAGACACAACTGAAATACAGAAGATAATTAGAAAATATTTTTAAAAATTGCTTTGCTTTTATTAAAAAACAAAGCAATTTATGTATTTTTACAGAACTGAGGCTGAACCCCGGGGCATGCTACCTCTGAGCTACAACCCCGACCCTTTTTCATTTTTAATTTTCAGACAGGTTTTTGCCAAGTTGCCAAGGCTTGTCTCAAACATGTGATCCTGCTGCCTCAGCCCCTGAGAAGCTGGGTTGCCAGCTGTGCACCACCACACCTGGCTTAATACACTTTATTTTTTAGAACAGTTTTATTCTACAGAAAAATTGAGTGGATAGCACAGAGAATGACCCTTCAACAGTTCCCCTATTTTCAAAATTTTTCCAGCTCAGAGCAGTTACAATTTTGTTACAATTTTTTTGCCCCCTCCCCTCCCCTCATTCCACTCTGCCCAATCCAAAGTTCTTCCAATCTTCCCTTACCTGCCACCCTCATTACATATCATCATCCAATTGTCAGAGAAAACATTTGGCCTTTGGTGTTTGGGGACTGGCTTATCTCGCTTAGCATGATATTCTCCAACCCCATCCACTTACCTGCAAATGCCATAATTTTATTCTTCTTTCAGACTGAGTAATATTCCACTGCATATATATGCCACAGTTTCTTTATTCATTCATCTATTGAAGAGCATCAAGGTTGTTTCCATAATGTAGCTATTGGGAACTGAGCTGCTATAACCATTGATATGACTGTGAGTGTATTATGCTGATTTTAAGTCCTTTGGGTATAAGCCGAGGAGTGGAAATACAGAAGATAGTAGATATTAGTTTGAAAATTTATACTCCAATAAAATAGAGAATCTTGAAGACATCAACAAATTTCTAGAGACACAGGACCTATGCAAACTGAATCAGGAGAACATACATGATTTAAACAGATGGATTACAAATAATGAAATGGAACAAGCCATCAAAAGCCTACCAATCAAGAAAAGCCCAGGACCAGATGGATTCTTGGTTGAGTTCTAAAAGACCTTCAAAGAAGAATTAACACCAATACTGCTCAAAGTATTCCATGAAACAGAAAAGGCGGAAGGGGGAGTGGAGGAACTTTGGATTGGGCAACGGGGAGTGAGGGGAGGCGAGGGGCAGGGGAGTAGGAAAGATGGTGGAATGAGATTGACAGCATTACCCTAGGTGCTTGTATGATCACACAAATGGTGTGACTGCGTCATGTACAACCAGAGAAATGAAAACCTCTGCTCCATTCATGCACGATGAATCAAGATGCATTCTGCTGCCATCTACAACTAACTGGAACAAATTAAAAGAAAAAGAATAAGAGGGAACCCTTCCAAACTCCTTCCATGAGGCTAATATCACCAGGATACCAAAACCAGACAGACGCACATCCAAGAAAGAAAAATACAGACCAATATCCCCAATGATCATAGATACAAAAATTCTCAATAAAGTTCTGGAAAATCACATAAAAGAACATATTTAAAAGACAGTACACCAGGATCAAGTGGAGTTGATCCCAGGGATGCAGGGGTGCTTCAATAAACTCGATTCATCACATCAACAGATTTCAAAACAAGAATCATATGATCATCTCAATAGAGGCAGAAAAAGCATTGGACAAAATACAGCACCCCTTTATGTTCAAAACACTAGAAAACTAGGGATAGTAGGAACATACCTCAACATTGTAAAAGCCATGATAAACCCAAAGCCAATATCATTACAAATGGAGAAAAACTGAAAGCATTCCCTCTAAAAACTGGAACAAGACAAGGATGCCCTCTTTCACCACTTTTATTCAACATCATCCTTGAGACACTAGCCAGAGCAATTAGACAGGAGAAGGAAATCAAGGGGATATGAATAGGAAAAGAACTCAAATTATCACTATTTGATGATGACATCATTCCATATTTAGCATCTCAAAACAAAAATCACCAGAAAACTTCTAGAGCTCATAAAAGAATTCAGCAAAGTAGCAGGAAATTAAATGAACACCCATAAATCAAGTGCATTCCTGTATATCAGTGATCAATCTACTAAAAGAGATATTATGAAAACAGCCCTGTTCACAATAGCCTCAAAGAAAATAAAATAGGGAAATCAATCTAACAAAGGAAGTGAAAGACCTCTACAATGAAAACTACAGAACTCTAAAGAAATAAATTGAAAAAGACCTTAGAAGATGGAAAGATCACCCATGCTCTTGGGAAGGCAGAATTAATATTGTCAAAATGGCTATACTACCAAAAGTGTTATACACCTATAATGCAATTACTATTAAAATCACAATGATGTTCTTCATAGAACTATAAAAAGCAATCATGAATTTCACTTGGTAAAACAAGAAGCCCAGAATAGGCAAAATAATCCTTAGCAAGAAAAGTGAAGTAAGAGGCATCACAATACCAGACCTTAAACTACACTACAGAGCTATAGTAAGAAAAGCAGTATGATATTGGCACCAAAATAGACATGTGGAAAAATGGTACAGAATAAAAGACACAGAGACAAACCCACATAAAGACAGGTATCTCATATAGACAAAGGTGCCAACAACATTCACTAGAGAAAAGAAGCCTATCCAACAAATGGTACTGGGAAAACTGGAAAGTCACATGTAACAAAATGAAATTAAACCCCTATCTCTCACCCTGCGTGCACCTCAACTCAAAGTAGATCATAGATTTAACCACTAGAACAGACTCTGTGACTAACAGAAGAAAAAGTAGGCCCAAATGTTCACCATGTTGGCCTAGAATCTGTTTCTTAATGAGACTCTTAAAGTTCATGAAGTAAAACCAAGAATCACTAAATGGGATGGATTCAAACTAAAAAGCTTCTTCTCAACAAAGGAAACAATCAATAATGTGAAGAGATAGCCTGCACAATAGGAGAAAATCTTTACCACATGCACCTCAGATAGAGGATTAACCTCCAGGATATATAAAGACCTCAAAAAACTTCACACACACACACACACAAAAAAATCCCAGTCACTAAATGAGCTAAGAAACCGAACAGACACATCACAAGAGAAGACACACAGTGGATCAGCAAATTTATTTTAAAATGTTCAACATCTTTAGAAATTAAAGAAATGCAAATCAAAACTACTCTAAGATTTCATCTCTCCCAGGGCAGAATGCCAATTATCATGAACACAAGCAACAATAAATGTTGCTGAAGATGTGGGGGGAAATGTACGCTCATACATTGCTTGGTGGGACTGCAAATTTGTGCACCCATTATGGAAAATGGGATGGAGATTCCTTAGAAAACTTGGAGTGAACCACCATTTGACCCAGCTCTCCCACCTGGTTTATATCCAAAGGACTTAAAATCAGCACATTACAGTAAAACAGTCACATCAATGGTTATAGCAGCTCAACTCACAATCACTAAACTACGAACCAACCTAGATGCCCTCCAACAGATGAATGCATGAAGAAAATATGGTGTATATACACCATGGAATATTACTCAGGCTTAAAGAAGAATAAAATCATAGCATTTGCCATTAAATGGATGGAACAGGAGAATATCATGCTAAGCAAAGTAAGTCAATTCCAAAAAACCAAAACCTGAATATTTTCTCTGATATGTAGATGCTAATTCCCTATAAGCGGGAGTGGGGGCTAGGGAAGATAGAGTTACACTGGATGAGGCAAGAGGTGAGTGAAGGGAGGGGAGGGTGGATGGGGTAGAAAGGACAATAGGATGAATTGGACATTATTACCCTAAGGTCATATATAACTATATGACCGATGAGATTCAACATCACGAACAACCAGAAGGATGAGAAATTATACTCTATCTATAGATGATGTATCAAAGTGCAGTCTACTGTCATGTATAACTAATTAGAACACATTTTTTAAAAATACCTTAAGAAGAACTTCTGTACATTACTTTCATGATGCTCTTGATACACATGCAGGAATATACATACAAAATCGCACTAGCTATAATCTTTCCTTGTCACAGAGTAGATGCTGTTAACACATTGACACCTACTTTAGCGAATACAAACACTGAATGCTTTCCCAAGAGACACCTGCCAATTTTAAACAAAGACCCAGAAACACACACACACTCCATAGCTCTCTGGATGAAAATTTTTACAGTGTACCTGGGCTGTACCCAGGCTCCTAATCTATGGGCCCTCTGCGATCTCAATTCCACTTTGAGAATTGTGCTTGCATTATATTTATATTTATAAATGTATAGTGTCTCATATTTAAGTTTACCACAGACCAACTCACTCAGAACACGGTAGTGCCTCATAAGTAGGTAAGTCAATGGGACAAAACTGAGAGTGCCGAGCACAAAAAATAAAAACATATATACATACTGCAGTTCAGTGCAATGGATGGAGAAAGGAATTAGGACCAAAAGATTTTGGGACATCAGACGATACTTGCAGGAAACTAATAAAATTAGATGCTTGAACTCTATACTTAAAGGACTCTTTGCAAAAGAAAAAAGGTAGCTACACAGGAAGAGTTGACAAAAATGAAACATGATGTGGAAAACTGTTTCCACATCTCAGGTCAGGAAAGATACACAAGTTCAGATCCAGAAACTCTTAAAGAAAACCTTTACCACTTTAAGGTCACAAAATTGAAAATCCTACACCATAAAAGATGAAGAACAGCTCCTGAAAGTTTATTCACAGCACATATTAAAAAGCTGTGTCAATATCCAAATAGACGACTGGAGAAACTAGTTATAAAAAGACAGAAGCTATAAGAAAAATGGCTAACAAATGTGAATTTGAAATTCCCAAGAGAAGAAATGCAAATGCCCAACATATCTGTGGAAACAGGAAGCAAAAACCAAAGCAGTTACACTCAATATGTTGCCCAGAAAATCGACAAAACTTACAAGTTGCCACACCTGGACCTGGAGAACGTATGTAAAAGCTACAGCTCTCATACACAACTGATCAAAGAGGGCCGGTGCTCAAGACCCTGCAGGCTGTTTAAACGTAACAGGAGCACAGCATCTGACCAGTAGCTCTACTCCTAGGACAATCCCAGGTACAAAGAAAACAGCAAGAATATGGAAACATGGGAGTGGGGAGAAAACATTTCAGAATGGTCACTGCAGTCTTGTTCAAAGCGGCAATGAGCACAAACATTTTCAGTATCTATCACTATTGGTTGGTTCAAAAGAAAATGGCATTTAAAGCTTTCAATGCCATTAGCTGAATGAAAATGTTGACTTTATAAGTACTGGACTGTGAACATGTCTGCAATACATTGGCGAGAGACATGCAAACTAAAGAACTCATGTACACTTCATTAATAGATATTATTTAATAAAACAGGTGCAAAGTTTGCAGTAGATGCATGAATACAAATACAGTAATTTCAAAACAGGAAAAAATACAGACAAAACTGCTCAGAACACTTTCCTCTAGGATTGGCAAAAGTGAAAGGTTCACATCCTAATGTGTTTCTCAGGGTTCTTCTGAAGCACTACTAGAAACGGAGCTTAGAAATGACATAAATTCCATCACTGCTATGCACATCAATATCAACGAGGCCAGCTTTATAAAATTTGCTAACCCACGGTTAAGGAACAGGCACAAAACAATTGTTAACCCAGGAAGAAATTCCAGATGCAATGAATGCAAATAACAAGTCACAGCTCAGTAAGGAATCTTTCTTAACGCCCAAAGCCAGTTTTCCTCTGTGTGCCAAAGGAGACACAACATACCTTGGGCAGTGGCTTCCCCTGGTGGCAGTTGATTCCACCTATGAAGATCATGTTGGGCATCACAGGTCTGGGATAGTCCAAAACAAAGTCAGTTCGTAGTAACCAAATGGATACTTGGCTGAAGAGATCATATGGTGTGACAGGAGTTTGGAGAACTTCAGAGGCGATTTCCAAGGCAGTTTTGAAAAAATGGGGGCAAACTAAAAGCTCCCCCAATCGGTTTATATGGTTCTCTACTCTCTCCTTGAAAGTCATGGTACCTGAAACCTTCATGAAATGTCTGGGAACATAAGAGAGAGGACTGGGGCACTGAGCACCTTCTTCAAGATAATGGCATAACACTCCCCTGGCTAAGACCACGGATGGAAGTGAAAAATATTTGGCAACAACTAAGCCACACACATCAAAAGGATCCAGAAACACTGCATCAAAAGAGCTCTTCTTTAACAAGTCCACTAATTTCTTCTCATTAAACAAACTCCTACACCGTGAAAAAGTGATGTTAAAAACTGCCTTGGATGAGCCCATTGCTAGACCATACAAACTTTGTTCTGGGGTTTTCCATTGAGTGTCAAGAAAAAATTTGAATTCACGGTCCAAGTCCTTCAGAGTGTAAGAAGTTGAGTAAGTCTTTCCTGTAAAGTTGGATGCCTTCCCCAGTTATTTCACCTTAGGAAAAACCTTAAATAGCTTTAGCTGTTTTACATACATACAACCAACTTAGTTACACACAGATTTGTTGAAACTTGCCCTTTGTTTACCCACAGACTTTCTTAGCACTTACTTAGACCCTCATGTATTCCATCACACAGGCACTTTCTTACCCAGAAACATTTTCTTTTCCTTTTTATTAAATATATTTCCAAACCCAGAACCTTTTATTCTCTCTTTCCTACCTGTTGACCCCTTTCTGTTCACATTCTGAAACAACTCTAACTGAAACACAGTGAAAGGGGAGATGGTAGCTCTAAATCCAAGTCTAAGAGCTCCTTGGAGCTTTGCAGAACTGGAGGGGGAGCAGGGGGAAGTGGTAAGGGAGCAGATGGAACACTCACTCTCCAAGTTGAGGTTTTATCTGTTAGAACATAACTCTTAATAACCTTGTTTTTAGTAATGACACAAAGCAATTTTAAACTCTTTTTAATTTACCAACCTACGAAAACACCAATAATGTTTAAGTATGATACCCCATGGAATTTGAGGAGTTAAGAGTACCTGATGTTATTTAACAATGAGCATTTTAACTTTGTAAATTAACCAGACGTCTCTACAAACACATTTGAGTAATCCCATACATGTTAACTCCAATTTATTTATTTTATAAAAACCAAGATATCAGACAAGTGTCCTGAACAGGATCCGTTGCCTCTTTCCTGCTGAAGAAAAGTCCTAGAAGCAATTGATATTAGACATATTATTAACATCAATATTTTATTAGCTTAACCACCTAGAGAGTTGTGAGTTATTTTTTAAAGACATTTTACTTTCATTAGTTTACCCAATTTAAATTGAACCCTTTTAAATCATGTGAATAAAAGTATTTGGATCCATTTTTAAATTTTAATTTTAAGAGCGCTCAGTTTTGACAAAACATGACATTAGACAGCACAACATAACACATAACACAAAATCAAAGGCCTTGTAACTTTATAGGTAAATGTTCATTGTAATGAAACAGCTGTTTAAAAACTTCAGTTGAATAAAAAATAGAACTGATCAAAAATAAAATCATTAACCTAGGTATGTAGGATCAAAATTATGAGCTCAAAAATACAGCATTAAAGAAAAAACAAAACAAAACAAGAATCCTGAAGAATAAGTTAGTTTTATGTAGCGGCCCAGGAGTTTAAAACGGACATCTTTTTTTTCTTTTCTTCAGGTTACCCGCCCCTTCCCGCTGAGACTGCTGCAGTTTACATTCCAATGTGGCTTTAGCAAGGCCAGGCAGGGGGAGGGAGGATCACCCAGGACTTTTTAACCCCTTTTTTACCTGGTTGAGAAATCAGGTTAGGTTTGAATGCAGAAAATCAAAAAACATTATTTTTTTACTACTTTTAAGGAATGGAGCTGCTGAGCTCTCTGCCTAGGGGGACCCTCCCCTAAACTGATTTTCCTCTTTTTAACAAGTTGTTCCTTACACCCACTTTCATTTTTATTTTTGTTTGTCCCTGATCTTATTGACGCCCTTTTTGATGTTTTAGACCTTTTCTCTTTTATTTTCTCCAAAACCTGAGTGCCCTCAGTCAGAGGCTCCACAAAAGAGTGTTTTTTAATTATTGCCCACAGGTCTCGAGTCTTCACCGGTGTCAATGTCATCATTAATAGGGCGCTTAGACTGTATTGTTAGCTTCCCAAAAGTCCTTTCTAGCTCCCCCCCTGAAAATTTCTCTTTTGAATCTTCCCCTTCTGAGTTATTATTTCTTTCTGAGTTCTGAGAACAGAACCGTTTCTCTTTAATCTCTTCTAAAACCTGACTTCCCTCTTCCAGGGGTCCCTTTAGATTTTGTTTATCTTTATGTTGTAAGCAAGATTTAATCAGGGACCAAATGGCTAAAGTTCCAACAGGTAACAGCTTTTGCTTTTTTGTTATGTGTAGATCCTCTCCCAGGTGCTTCCACTGAGGAATATATTTAACAACCCTTTATCTAAAAACCACGGAGAGACCTTTTTTATGGTATCAAGGAATGCTCAAGCTGTTTTTTCTTTTAGTGGCATTCCATGACTTTTTAGTAACTCCCTAAGAGGCTGCTGCATTCCAGTCCCAGACAGTTCTGTTCCTATGATTAAATTTTACAGCACTAAGAGCTCCAAGCACACAAACAAGCCACACAATTCACTCCATACACACAGACAACACAAAACCCCTTGGCTAGTCGCTGTCCCGCGAACTTTTATGGCTAGTCGCTGTCCCGCGAACTTTTAAGGCTAGTCGCTGTTCCGCGAACTTTTATGGCTAGTCGCTGTCCCGCGAACTTTCTTTAACTAGTCGCTGTTCCGCGAACTTTCAAGGCCTTTTTACTGTTTAATTTACTTTATCAAATACTTATCTTATACTTACTCTAGAGTTATCTTTAGGGCTCCCGGGTTTTGGCACCATCTGTTGCGCTCCCCGCCCACAGAGAGACACGACACCTGGTTCTTTTCAGCCCTTTTATTGCGCGCACCCCCATCCTCTCAGTTCTTTCTTTGTTCTTCTTCTTTGAGGAACTTACACTCCAATATATACAGTACTGTAACCAATCAGCCTTTGAGCACGAGGGGAGAGCATGCACAGATACAGGCAGCAAAGGCAGGCATACAGTGGACCTGCACTGTCCATCAGGGAGCTCAGCCAATCCCTCGAACTTCCTCAAAATAATGTCAGTTGTTTGTGCAAAAGTTAACTGCTCTGGCTCACTGCCAGGCGCCATCTTAGCCTTGCCACACCTAGGGCCAGGGGTCCGGCCGAAACCCCGACAGCAAGGCCAGATGCCAGCAGCAGACACACACACAGAGGAAGCGGGGCAGGCAAAAGACCAGGAGCCATGGGACAGCCGAGGCCCAGGAATCCAGCTGCTTGGATACAAAGCCCAAGGGATACGGTAGGCAGAAGAAGTGCAGGCACTTAAATACCAGAAGAGTTGGGGTGTATTCAAGAATTTCTGAAAATATGTGACACACACTGTCAATGATTTCCTCAAAAGAGTCTTGATTAATGAATAACATCCATTGACCTACCTGCTTGTATGTTTTCCAGGGTTAGGATAGTTCATGATCTTTGCGTTGAAGCAGCAGCATGCCCTCAAACACAATGTGACTTTAGTAACAGAATGATTAAGCAATTGATTGGGAAGTGGCCACGTAGACGGGTTAAAAGGCAAACTTCAAGAAAGACTGCATTTTGGAATTTGTCCAAAAGTAAAACCGGGACTTAATCTTCAGAGCACTGAAGACTCTGCTTAGAATGAAATGGGAGGTCCAGCTTCAAAGGAACACCTGGAAGGCCCATAGCCCCAACCTGCTCCCTGGCAATGAAACTGTGGTTCATGACAGAGTGTGACATGGACGTGCACTGCTGCTGTCTCTTCAACTTTCAGCAGGATTCACGCTCCATTTCCAACCCTTCTGAGGCTCTGAGATGCTGCAACAGGATTGAGAGTCCACTCCATGGACCATCCAGGGATTTCATCCAGCATGGCTGCCATCTGTGGCAACTCGCTTTCTCTTGACACCTCCAGAGCAGTGGTGTCACCCAGTCAGTGTTTGCTGAGCACATGATGTCATGTCCTAGCCAGAGATTGAGACCTCTGCTGTGGGCCATGACCTGTGGGCCCTCCTTCAGGGCTCCATGTGCTTCTCTCCCACACTCTACTGAGCACTCCATGTGCTCACAGGGCATGTATTCTTCATGTTCCCACCCTCCTTCCACAGGACCCACACTAAGGGAGAAAATACAGAGAAACACACAGGGACAGAGAGAACACAGAGAACTCACACGAGGACAGTTTCCTGCTTTGGACTCTACTGCACTGGGCACTTTTACACAACTTCCTTCACAGGTGAGCACAGAGGCATTTCTCCAGTAATACCACAAGGAGAATTAAGAGAGGGGTCCTACAGCCAACCTAGGGGCCTCTCCTTGTTAGGAACACACAAAGCGGCTCCCTCTGGACCCTAAATGTTACTAGACCCATTCACCTTGGTGACTGGGGCATGTGCACATCTTTGTCGCTGGAAAGCCAAAAGAAGGAGAGTGACATCAGCCATATGGCACAATCTGGAGCCTCAGAATCCACCTCCACACAGAAAGCTCAATGAGCAATGATCTGCAGACCAGGATATCTTGAAATTCCAACTCTTGGGCATAAGCTTGAGGCCATCCAACCAGTCCACAGCACCAAGTCTCCTTTAGTGGGCAGGGGAGGAAGGACGTCTCACTCTGACAATGCCAAGCCTCCTCCTTCCCCAGGTGTCCACCCACCACACAGGGTGCTTTCCCTGCAACATGGCTGCACAGAAGGGAAGGTGACATGCCGGTAGTCATCCAGCCACCCTAGCATTCCAAGATGCCTCCAGGAAACCCATTCCATTCTCACCTCAAGGGCAACCTCAGTGGAAATGGCACTTAGACCACCCGAGGCCTGGAAAAAACAAAGAAAGGATGCAGTGCTCACAGTGACCAGTGTGTGCACCTTGGTGGACCTCAGTGTTGCTGCCAGCTAAGATGCTTGAACACAGAGACAGGCCAACCTCAGACCAGCTGAGTTGGCTGCCATAAAGAGCCCAATGGAAGTTCAACTGAGCTTCTGTCCTAGATGGTTTCTTCCTGCCCAGCTCAGTGCCCACCACCTTCATCCCACCGAGATGGGACAGTCCCACTTTCTGGATTCCAAAGTTGTCAGAGGATTCATAATGCTTTGACCTAGAAAGTTAACGGCAGCACTACTCGGTAAAAAATCAGGGCCCATCTCTGTGCATTTGAGGCAAGCGTGGAGTTAGACCTGCTAGGCCTCCAGTTGATTCAGCCACCAGGTACCCATGGCTCCACTCTGAAAGGGAGGCATTCCCAAATTGTGCATTGACAACGAACAGAGCCTCAGGTCATACCTTTCCCAAGAAAGGGACTCCACTGCACCCTCTGCCCAACAGTAGACCCCAAAGACTACAATGGCCCAGTCGGGTTATGTACTATGTAATCATCCTCACCAGACACCACTGCAGTACTCAGCCAGGAGCACCGGCCGATGGCAGAGATCAGGCAGTTGTTTCAAGAGAGAGTGGAGCTCAGGCAGCTACCACACCTAACAGAACAAAGGCATGTGGCTCACGAGACTCAAGAGTGAACCACAGGCCTGCCTGCCGATGGTGGTAACTAGCTCGCCCTTCAAGAATCACAGTGTAGGGACCCAGTTTCACAGGACCACAGCCATCTTCACTCATAACCTGGCCCCATGAGTAAACTTGGCCTGTCCCCGCATACTTACACGGCATACTATGGAAAAACACAACCATAACGGTGTCATCGGAGTGTGTCCTGGAAGACCACAGTGTTGCCAGTGCCAGGAACGTGCCTGCCGTCTTCGATGCCACCTCAATAAAACTTGGTGCATTCCTGCTTGGGTGAAGGCCACCTTTGTCATGACCGCTACATAAGCCCCTCCCTGGGAATGAAGTTGCAGGATCTACTGGTCTAGCTGCTTCCCTTGACCAGGTATTTGTCCACAAATTCCCCATGATTCCCCAAACCTGTAATTTGGGTTCTCTAGGATTCATTTTGCTCTACTGACACGTACTCCTTACGTCTGATATTTCTCTTATATTGGATAATTCCAAATGTCAGGATAGACTAAATGAAGGACTATGCCTGCAGAAGAACCCAAATGAAGGTCAAAACAGGCAGCTGTACCCTAAAATGCACATGCACCAAAGGGAAACCAAACAAATTTTGAGTTAGTGAATCATGACAACTCCCAAGAAAACTAACCAAGTGCCAATCACCGATAGTAAGGAAATGAAGGTGTAGGAGATGTCTAAAAAAGAATCCAAAATAATTTATAGAGAAAGCAATGAACTACAAGTTTTACAGGTAGAAGTTTTCATATAATTTGGAAACACATTTAAAAAGCAAAAAGTTACAAAAGAAAGAAAATACATCAGTGAGAACCATACAGATTTCCTCTGATTCATGCCAAGACTAAAGTAAAAATGCAAATGGGAGCTTCAGTAGCAGAATTGTTCCAGAAGAAAGGATGATCTGGAAGATTGAACACTGAAATGATCTAGTCTGAGGGGACAAGAAGAAAAGAAGAATGATGGACATCATAGACATCCTACAGATCTTTGGACATCATAAAAATCTTTTTGACATAGCAGTTGTTCAAGGAGAAAAAACGATGACAGGTCATAAGTCATTATTAATGAAACATTGTCTGGAATCTGCTCCAGTTTGAAGATAGATGCTACACCTAGATACAGGAAGCACTGAATTCTCTACTAAATTCAAATCCAAGAGGAGAACATCAGCACACTGGATGATAAAACTATCCAAAATCAAGACGAGGGCTAGGGATGAAGCTGTGTAGTAGAGTGCATGCCTACCATGTGTAAGTCCTGTACTCAATCCACAGTGTACACTCACATGCACGCACACACATGTTCACACCATGGTAAAGAAAAAATTCTGGTAGCAAAATAGAGAACATATCATATACAAAGGACCGATGAGTAAACCTGGGCCACGAGGCCATTCAGCAGGCTTCCCAGCAGAAGCGTTGCATGCTAAGAGAGACTAGGATCACGTACTCAAAGAACTAAAAGAAAACAATGCCAACCAAGAACATTTCATTCATCAAAGCTGCCCCTCAAAAATGAGGAACCAGTAACAAGTTGCCAAACAAAAGTTTATGGTGTTTATCACCACTAGACTTGCCTTCCAGATACTGCTAATGGGAGATCCCAGGCTACGACCAAGAGCTGTTAATTGATAGTGTGGAAAATATGAAAGCCCCAAACACAAGAGTGCAGATAAAATAGAGCCATGTTCAGCACACAGTAGGTTGGGATGAGAGGGCCAGAAACCATGAAACCTGGCATACTGATAACATGGGCAAGACAGCAAAAATAAACTGTCAAGGCAGGCACAGGAAAAATGATGCAGATTATAGCATCTAAATGAGAAATGTGGAGGTAGGAATAAAAGGGCAGACTTGTGGCATCCAAGGAAAGTTAATTTGATATCAACTTGGAATAGATTTTATAAATGTAAGATACTCCAAGTAAATATCATGGTAAGCATAAGGCAAAACTCTTTAGTAGAAGCCCAAAGAATACCACTCCATTCCAACTATCAAATCACAAAGTCAGACAAGTGACAGAGGAAGAAACAAATTATCTATAAAACAACCAGAAAAGAAAAACAGATAAGTACATCTTTACTTATCAATAATTACCTTGAATGTAAACGGATTAAGTTCTCCAGTAAAAAGACTAAGAGACTGGTTTTTTTTTTAAAAGCCCTAATGTGCGTCATACAGGAGAATCACCTCACTTTTAAAGATATACAGAGACTAAAAGAGAGAGGATGCAAAAAGTATACTACGCAATGAAGACTAAGTAAAAGCAGGGGTAGCTATATGTCTGCCACACAAAATTGACTTTAAGTGAATGATTGTAGAGGCTGAAGATGACAGAATAGAGACACCAACATTAATTTGCTCCTCCAAGGGTAGAAACAAAGCAAACTCTACAGTATGTAACTGTAGAGTTAAGTGGCTGTGGGACAGCACTGGAAATAAATATTCCAACTTCTAGGATTTCTACTGCCTTTAATGAAATTATGGATCCATAATGAATTGGAATTTTTCCTGCTATTTCTTCACTGTAGTATACTGAGAAACTCCCCTGAGGTCTGTGATTCCATGATGTTCTTGAGGAACACAAGTATCTTCTTACCTTTGTGCAGAACGTGTTATCAGACAAGATGCTAAGCATGTCTACCTTCCCTACTACGGTCATATATCCTCTTCTGTGTTGCCCAGTGGTAACAGCCTCCTCCCAGCTACTCCTGCCTCACCATCAGACCCCACCACCAACAAAGCCAGCCAAGCCAGTGGGGGAAGGTGCCCGCATACCCCATCACTGCAGATTCTAACCTGGCATCCTATACTTGGGTTCCAGCACAATCCCAATACTTTCTGACCTTCCATCCCAAACCTGGGAACCAAAGTATGCACTGGACAGTTATTCCTTCAGGGTAATCCCTGAGCTCTCTACTGTGCAGTTCATCAGGCAGACCAGTATAGCTTTGGAAAAGATACACAAGATTCCCTTTACTACCTCGTTCCTGGGAAGAGAAAACTCAAACTGACTTGCCAGTGTTTCCTTTCCTCTTCTTTCAAACATTGATTAAACATGTAACTTCCTCTCTCCACCAGGAATGGGGTTGTATCTTCCTTTATAGTACAGGTTTCCATTCAATCCTTTAATCATGAGGAACAAGGAGAACCTAGAATTATACCCACAGGCATTTTTCGGTTCTTTTTGTTAAGGAAAGCATCACTGATTCTGCTGAGCCCCACCTAGGAGACAGAATTCGATCTGATGCCCGACAAAGTGTTCTGTTATTTCCAGAGACTGGGAACAAGTCACCGCTCTCACCCTGTAAAATCTAATCCCCCTACAAACTATGGGAACCCCACGACTCCCTTTCCTGACACTGAGAGGCCTTGGAGAGTAGATTTGAGTTTTGGAAAAGCAGTTGCATAGAAGATAGGCCACTGGCAAGCATTTCCACCCCTGCTGTTCTGCACTGGACTCTTCATGGCAGTGCCCCAATCTGCTGGCCCAAGATTTTGACATGAAGCAAGTGCCTTTCTTCCTCTCCAAACAAACTTCTGCAACCAAGTCCTTTGGCATACCCCTTTTCTCAAACTATGTTTACAATCATCCAGGAACCATGGTACCAGCACCAGGCAGGTGCTTATGGCAATATAAAGCCAAGTGTGGTTTGGGCCCTCATGGAGTTAGAGCACTAGAATGGGTAAAGGCACTCTGCAGAGAGGTGTGAAAGAATGTATTGGTTTTCATTGTGATAACAGTATGAAAAGGAGCACTAGGCAGCATGATAGTCTGTCACTAGAATGTGTAGCCCTCTCTGGGGATCATGGACAGTGTCCAGAAGACACAGTGTTGGAACCAGAATCAAAATAGTAAATGAATTTAGGTCAGCTGTGAATGGGAGAAAGGGGACTGAGAGGGTGAGCAGCGGGTATGACACCTGCAAAGGAGAGTAGAATGTGGTGGTTTGAGAGACCAGAAGGAGGCAGTGTGGCCGGAGCATTCGGAGGGGCACTGATGAGCTGGAGAGGTAGGCACTAGGGTGAGGACCGCTCATAGGACACCAACTCAGTAGAAAGTAAAGTCACAGCATTTTAAACATTAATTCATTTTTAAAATCTAATTCATTTTTGAAGGCAATCAGGCACCCTTTATTCAAAGGGAACAAGGTGATAAGCCCAGGACCACTGCAATAGGGTCCTACGGTGTGAGGGGGGATCTCAATGACTCCACTTTTTAAAAGAATAGATGCTATGACACATTTTTTAAATTTGTTATCGGGGCATTATAATTACACATAATACCGGAATTTCATTGCCATATTCTAACATGAACATAACATGACTTATCAACCTCCTTCCAGTGTGCCCCCTCCCTCCCCTCCCCCATCCCCTTGATCAGCTTGCTCTACTCTACTGATCTCCTTCCAACATTATCATTATTCTCTCAATTGTGCAAGCTGGAGAGAAAAACATAAAAGGAATTATTTTAAAAAATGGATGTCGGGAAAAATAGAAGGACCCCAGAGTAGGGCATTGAGAGAGAAGAAGGAA